>NC_046978.1:16212761-16470261 GCF_009769545.1 Cyclopterus lumpus | reverse complement strand
TCAGCTCTCGAGTGGACTACTCAAGTCATGATGGGAGGCAAAGAGATGAGTCAGGGAGCGCGTGTGTGGGCGCAAGATAACTATTCACTCAAACAGAGTAAAAAAAGATTTGGGGAAACGGGACGTTCACATTAAAAGGGTAATAAAATCCCTGATGGACGAGGTTTTTTTGGGGGGGGTTTTGTGGTCTCTGCAGAAGCGTGAGCATCGCAAGCAATACGTGCACATGCACGTGTGTTCCCAGATTCCCCACACCTGAGAGGCCCAGATTAGCCACCATCTGCGCCAGATCGTAGACACAAGACCAGCCGTCCACTTGACACTGCAGAACTGGGATTTGTCGAAATTGTGGGTTTATATTGCGGCTATTTATTAATATCTTGCATTGCACAGCTGCGTTCAATAGTTTAATCTCTGTCATTCTATTTTATCTTAATGTGTGCACTCCATTTTATTTTCCTTTTTTTTAACGGCCCTATTCACGTGTGTCCTTCATATTGTTTTGGTTCTTTGAAATCCGGTTCTTTATGCCTTTATGTCTATTAAAGCACTTTTAATAAAGCCTCGTTGTTGAAAGGTGCTGTATGAATAAACTCGCATTGCCTTGATGTGACCGTGAGCTCCGAATGCCTGAATAAATACTCCAGTTGGCAATCACAGGCCATTCATACTTGGAGGGTTACAGCTGAAGGCAGAATGCACAGCGAGCACATTTTCCCACAGATGACCGATGGCACAAATATATTGAGCGCCGTGGAAACGGTGAGTTGACGGTCTGTGTGCAAGGAATTCAGCAAAAATGTTCACATGAATCAATTTGTGGTGGCATGCCGAAGATCGAATTGAGCTTTTTGTCTTCTAAGACATTCCCAGTGCTTCGGGGGTAAAGAAAGTTGCGCCAGAGAAGCAATTTCTGGTTTTGCTTTTGCTAAGCGGCGGTTACAAATCCTCACGAATAATAATTATAGGATAAAGCTAAATTCTAAAAGTTACAACGATAGAAAAGAGTAAAAACTGCAACTTTCTTGACTTTAGGCGGGCGAAACATTTGCTTAATGTGTAAAAAATGGAAACCATTTGAAGTCAATGCTCATTGTATTTTGTTCTCGTCAACAAGATTCAAAATGACCGTCTCACTTTAAAGTCTGTGAAGAAAACAGAATACTTCTCTACAGGAGTAATCAAAGTACGTCACATTGTTGTTCAGATGATGCTGGGAGATCTTTGCCTTCCTTTGCTGTCAAGGCACATGAAAACCTTCATCGCTGGCAAGTTGTCAGATCTTTGAAGTCTACTTCGGTCACACATGCACCGCTTCCTCTGCAGAAACTCGTAAATTAAAGAACATCTCCCTCTGTGCTACAGACAGTAGGGACCATGTTTCCTCAGGGGAGGATTTTGCTCACACACAGACAGACACACTCACACACACACAAACATGAAAATGTACACATGCATGAAGACATTTACCCGTTGGCTCACATGCAGTTCAGGACACTGTCACATGTCAGCCACATATTCTTCTTCTTCTCATACTAAGACTACTACTAAAAATAATATGAAATATAATTGTTTTTTCCTAGAATGCGATTCTATCTGTTGCTTCCCTCAAATGTCCTCCTGTGGTATGAACACACTATCATGAAAATAATAAGAAGCACAGTTCTTATCCACCCACTCACATATGCAGAACCCTAACTTCATGCCCCCCCCCCCCCCCCCCCCCCGCCCCACCCACCAACCAAACACGCACGCACACGATCACAACATGGTGCCATAAACAGTCAGAGAATGTAGCACCAAAACCAGACGTTGCAGCAGCGTTGCAGCATTACTCGAAAGACAATTTGCATGCCACTGGCTCCCTCACAGCATGCACACACACACACACACACACACATTATGCAAACGCATGTCCAATCAACACACAACACAAATAAATACACACACACTGAGCAATATTTTCCTCAAGTAAAAAAAAAAGCAAAGAACCCGTGAAATAGATTCACACTTCACTTGATTGATTGTGTGTGTGTGTGTGTGTAGATCACAAGTGTTGTACCTAACCAGCTACTACTCCAGCTGGAGAGCTCTCACACAAATCAGCACACACACACACACACACACTCAAGCTTTTCCCATCATTCATTTGGCTTCCAGTTAGCTGTTTGTTGTCAGCGGCAGAACAAACAACAGCAGCAACGTTTCTGGAGCAGAACGGGTGGGAAAGACTTACCTCGGCTCCCCTGCAGTTCCTTTACAAGCTGGGGTGAACATCTCTCAGGCAGTGGACGGTGCAGCATTAGCCGGAGACCAGCTGCCAGAGCAGGAGAGCTGGAGCGAATGTGTGTGAGAGAGAGAAAGAGAGAGAGAGAGAGAGAGAGGAGGTGGAGAGAGAGTGCACAGGCTATGGGGGGGGGGGGGGGGGGGGGGGGGAGGAGGGTACAGCGATGAAGCGCTGGGTTGGATAGAATTATGAGATGAGAGACAGCAATGTGTGTCCGTGTGTAAGAATGGGAGATGGTGTTACCATGGAGAGGGCTACGCCTTAACTCCTTTAAAACCTTTTCAGACCAAAAGAGTATTACCAGAGTTTTTTTTTTATTTTTTACCAAAGACAAAAAAGGCATTCTAAAAGATCAAAGAAGATATTCAGTAGAAAAGGTTATTAATAAGGAGGAAGTGGGAGTGGATGAGGCCACTGAAAAGTTCAAAGACCGTGACCCGGGACAAGATGAGCTCTCGACTCATTATTAGTGCCGACAGCAGCGTTGCGGTGTCCTCGTCGGAGGTCAGGCACATAGTTAGCTGCAAACAAAAACGAAAACAACATTTTAAAATCCAATTAAAAGGTCTTGACATAAGAGTAAATCAGCAACGGAAGCAGCTGCAATAAGGTTGCAATGCTTTCATTTAAAGATGAATATTGTACCGAATTAAATCACCACCATTAAACCTACACAACGCCCTAAAAAGAAAATACTGAGAGATGTACACTGTCTGCTAGTTCAGCTATCGTGTGGATTAACTCAATTAATTACCAAGATGTCACTTCATGACAGATAACCACCAGAGAGATGATGTCATATACTGTTAAATGCAGCTAAAGCTAGCTGTGGCTAAAGGCTATCGCCTGCTTTTGTTTGTCAAGTGAAAGCAGATACAAACAAACTGTGTAGCTATATTACATTTTATTTAGATGCAACTGCCATACAAAAATTGTGTTTTTTTTTTTCACCAAATGGTAGATGTTGTAGTTACTGGAAATTCCTGAAATCTCTAACTATGAATTACAACGTGGAGGCTGACGCCAACTGTTTTATAGGATTTTTAATGTCGACAGCTAACTAGACAGGCAAGGCCAGAGCACTGTATCACCTTGATGTTGGTGATTAGGTTCTAAAGCTTGGACCCTAATTTTACCAAAACCAGATTCTGGTCTTACTTCTGACCAAAATGCTTGAGTTTCTTTTGGCTTTAAGAGCAGTGGGACCGTTGCGGTCAATAAACCGCTGCTCTCACCTCACAGGAGTGAAAGTGTGCTGAAAGGTTTTCCACTAAAAGGTCACTGATGTTGATATGTGACACACATTTCAACTCCCAGAGAAACACTCAGACACACAATAACCAACAAACACCGTGGGATCATGGGTGTCCATTTTTCAATGAAGTAGATCCCCATTGAAGTACAAAGGCTATCAGATCAATCGCGCGCAGCATTTGATCGATGTGTGGGCGCATAGGCCACAGAGCTTCACCAATAGCCTGAGAAGAAAAGCCCCTCTATTTGTTATTGATCTGGTTTCCTGTTGTTTTAACAACACACATGGCCACATGGCACTCTTACTGCCCCCAACCACACACACACACACACACACACACACACACACACACACAGGGACCAGAACACCCTGCTTTCATGTGTTTGTGTTTGTTTTGAGGATGTCTCTTCTTTTTCTCTAATCTCCAAGCAGTGTGTTGCTCTGGATTCGTTGTCAATTCTTATTGGTCCTGCTAGTTGGGGTCGCCTTGGAAACCAGTTTAGAAAGTGTCGGTTGGAGGTCTGCCAAAGGTTCTCATAAGATTGGCTGCTACCGTACACACACACGCGCTGTATCAAGTATAGGCACACGACAACACTATAAAAAGTGATGCGTTTGCTATTTATAGGCTTCTGCAGACGTCAGACGTCTCTTCAGAAACCTCATAATGCAGCTCTAATGAATTGAACTTTACGGAGCGGGGAACCACACTTTGAGGACGACCAGCATCCAAATAATTCACAACTTGAATAGTCAAGAGGAGGATTTAAATGATCTAAATTGGAGGGGGCCTGGGTTGACAACGGGCATCACTGTTGCATGCTGTTTCTGCTAAAGTCACAAGTCCCCCAAAGGCTTAAATCTGTCTCTGTGAGCTTCAGTAACGAGCGACGAGTCGGAGCCTTTGTCAGGGTGGGAGCTGATGGCACATATGCCTTATGCTCAAACAAGCCACAGCTTTACAATGATATGGGTTGGAATATTTTTTTATTTTTAAAAAGCCTCTTAGTAAATGCTTGTGCCCGCTTTGTTTGTCCATTAAATCTCTAAATGAACCATGTACCCGAGTACAGAACACCACTAAAGTGATTACGTTTTACTTTACTTTTTTAAAGAATGAAATAAAGCAGCAGAAGCCAAAATATCTTGACTGAATTGTCCAAATGCTCTGGATGCAACTCATTCAGCATATTTATTTTTATTGGTAACCGCCCACATCTTTCCAACGCTCTCGTTTACAAACGTTTATCTCAACGGCTAAGCGGAGCTACGACATCACTATGACATCACTATGACATCATCACAGGTTATTTTCTCGGAAACTTGACATTATGCTTTTATTTTTTTACTATTTTTCGCATGCCTGACTTGATGTGACATACCATCATTATTATTAGAAGAGTTTTTAGACACAACAAAGATGCACACCCTGATCCGATCACGCCAGCTGTTGATTCAACAGAAGTGCACAAACGTATCCATGAAATGATTTTACAGACTGCTGTTGTAAAAGTGAGAGGGTGCTACTTACTGCCCTAGATTCTGTGGCGCTGACCTCGTGTTGGCAGGAACAGACTCCAGCAGACTGAGCACTGCCTCTTCCAAGCTGTGGTACTGCGGAGAGAGACTCTGTCCTCAAGCACTTGCTGGACACAAACTAAACACAGCACTGGTTGCATCATTTTGAGAGAATATATTGCGTACGTTGGCTAACCTGTGTGTTTGAGCCACGGTATGAACAGGACTTACAAGAGGGTTCAGAGTACATAGATGTTATGATCTAGTCATCGCTCGCAGATGCATTGTATTATTGTTGTGTGTGTGTGTGTGTGTGTGTGTGTGTACAAGGCTCTGTATCCACTGGTGGAAGGTAACTAAATACATTTACTGAAGTATGGAAATTAAGTTCAATACTTTACCATTTTCTGCTACTTTATATACTTCTACTCTAGAGGGAAATATTAAGTGTTTTACTCCCCTACATTAAATATAGTCTAATTATGAATAAATTATGATATGATATAACAGGCTAAAATTAAATTGAATTTATCCCCGGATTGAGGGGGGGGGGGGGGGGGGGGGGGGGGGGGGGGGGGAATTCACAAGCTACCCACCAGTGTATAAACTAGCTTCAACATTTAAGTGATGGACACATTATTTCTGTAATAACTATAACCCAATAATAAAATATATATATATATATATATATATATATATATATATATATATATATATAAGTGGGCCAATATCTGAGTATTGCTACAGTTATATAATGCAGAAACAACCTTTTGAATGATCAATTGGTCTCAATAGCTTTCCAGTGCTGAAGGTCAATGTGTTGCGGATGGCGTAATGATATGTGTAATAAATATTTTGTCCAAGCGTTGCATTTCTTTTTTTTACAATTTCAATATTTTACTCAAATTACCTGTTGTGTGTAAACACATCCCGTTTCATCTATTATGTCCCCCATCACTGACAGTGAAAGTGCAATAGGGAGGGATCTTTTGACGGCCAGTACTAACAGGAGAAATTACTACATGAAGCAAAAACTCTTTCAGTGTATGTATGGGGACCTGCCAATTGTTTTGTTTTGAATTGCATAATTTGTTCCTTTAATGCCTAGGTGATCATCCTACAGGTGGCAGGAGCACGAGTTAAGGCAGTACAACACAAAGGTCTATTGTGCAAAAAGGGACAGCTGATGCTGAAGGTACCTTGTCTCTGAAACAAGTATTTAAATTAGGTAGCATCATATAATTATTTTGAAAACATATATATGAGGGGTTGTGTGTAAGTGTGTAACACACAGTGGATCACATCCATGGAACAAATTGTCTCGCTTGCTCTTTCTGTCTCTGCCAAGAAAGGCCCGTCTGCAGGCTGCACCCAGTCAGCACTCAAAGGATTGCCCTTTAAGTCATATGACCCCCCCCCCCCCCCCCCCCCCCCCCAAGCAGAAAGAGCGACAGACGCAACATGGAATAGGAACATTTTAAAAAAGGAAAGAAAAATAGTAAAAGAAGAAGACAGAAAGCAGGGTCGGGGATGACCGTGTTGTAGAAAGGCACTTCTTCGATGTCTCTAACTACTGGCCGACTGAAACGAAGCTCCACAAATAATTTTTTGGGGATCTCAGCACTTCTTGCGGGCCATGTTGTTGATTACACGCCGTGTAAGAGACTTTTTAAAGTTTCGAAACAGAAAAACTACAAGGAGAAATTAGCCAAATGTCTAATACCCATACAACCCACTAGATGGCAGTGAAAGACCTAGAGATGGTCTTATGTACTGGTCTTACTGGCATGAAGGAAGAGAGAAGGTTGCAACAAGGGTTGGTCCAATAAAAATGCTACATTGTTGATATAATTAACAAATATACAAGGTACATATAGTACATAGGAAGGGATTATAGGTTTACTTGGTTTGTGCACAGCATCACAAGTTTCTCCAGATAATGGGCAAGGCTCTGTTCGCCTACACAGCAGGCTGAAGGGCTCTTATTTCTTCATTCACATACCCTTTATCTCAACAAGGTTTTTTTTTTTTTTTTACTGATTCACATACAACCTGATATTAAGCATTGAGGCAAAATAACAGCTCACAACTTTGTCAAACATCTGGCCCCTTATTATTTTGACCATGAAATAGTATTTTTCAAGGATGTTCCAAGGGCTTGAACAACTAACTAAAAGCGAAAAGTGCATTGTTTATAAAGTAAAGGTGGCAGTATGGATTAAATTTGTACCATTCGTGAAGGAGAAGCCACTTTAATGAAACCCTCAGAGCCCCAGGGTGTCTTTCTGCACGGTGCAACCCAACAGAGGGTATGTATTTAGAACAATCGTTTTAGTTTGGTTTTTGATCTTACGGTTTTCCCATTTGTTACTGATGTATAGATACCAGTAAATTACAGGAAAGAAATACGAGTGAATTACGAAAGTAATAAGTGACACGCTAAACTAGAAAACACTAACTCACATGTCTCTCTCCAAATAACATTGTTGCTTCTTATTTGGAATATTGTCATCCACTGCTATTTAGTTGTATTTACAAAGTACAGCTGTACAGTATTCGGTCATTAATCTAAGTATTGGACAAATACAAAGTTTGACCTGATGAAAACCTGAATCAGAAAAACACATATCCTGTGCGTCCCTCAAAGAAAAAAAGAGATGTAGAACATTACACAAAGGCAACAACCGTAAATACAAGGAAAGAAACTTAAACAGTAAGATGCAGAAATTCTCAACGTATTAACCACTGCACCAGAAACCCAGGAGAAGTACAAAGAAAAGAAACAATTTAAATCTCTAAAAGCTGCGTATTGTTTTCACTTAGCAAGCCCTGCGTGTGAGTGTTTCAGATGCAGTCACAAAGCTCGACAGGTGTCAAGGTCAAAATAAAGGCAGTTCTAAGATGGATTTGGTTTACAGTGACGGTGCAGGAAGTAAAGTTTATTAGCCACATGGTCCCTCACCTCCAGCTTCACGCTCTTCAGAGGAACTGACCGAGAAAAACAAGGACATCTTCCAAATCTATGAATGGTAAATGATACAGATACAGTTATCCTTCCTTGCATAACCAATGCAATTGTATAATATCAATGTTATTTTGGGGCAATGGAGGTTACGGCAGCACATAACTTACTGACTGGCCTTGTTTACACCAACAAGTAATACAAATGATATGAAAGATATAATCGAAATACTTAACATAAGTTGCTAATAATAGTCCGGGGTGAAGTTACCGAATAAAAAAAACGTGTCTGACTATTTCTCATTAGATATATTAACATTACCTAATTATGTTAACCCAAGTGTGTGCTATCAAATTAGCTACATGTTAAATTAGTTTTCTAGACAGCATCGTGTTCACTTAACAAACTGCGGCCCATAGAGTAACATCGGCTTATGAAGCAGGGTAACTTATAACTTAGCTAGCTAGCTGTAACGTTAGCTAGGTTAGCGTAAATTAGCTAACTTAGCTTACTTCAGAGCGTGACTAAAGTTACCTTGACAGGTCGCTGCCGCGGCTTTGTCCGGTTCAGGAGTAGTTTGTAGAAGTTCATTATAGTATTTTAGGTCGAATAAAACGTCCTTACTCCTTGCGCCAGGTTGTACTTGAATTCACCCTGTCGCGTTAGCTCTAGTTGCCAAAAAATAAATACAAAATAAACAAAAACAAGATGGCGAGCGCCCAACTGCTGAACTCGAATCTTCCAAACGACGGTCACGACAATTTGGTGACGTCACCAACTTTTTTTAACCAAAACTGTTCCAGATATTTCTTACTTTCGTGTTTTAAAAAGGAGAAACAATTCATTGACAGGAGTGCACGTCCATTATATGCCATTTCACGAAGCAAAGATCAAATATGACATTGTAACCATTTTTAATGACACCACCAAATTCAGACGAATTGGCATTAAGACTGATGGAATATATATATATATATATATATTTTTATTGAATGCAGTTATTATATATTTCTTATATATTTCTGTGTACAGTACTTGGCATAGAATATGAACAGAAAAGCAGAGGAACATGTTTGGGCTTTTCAGAGAGAAACGCTGTGTCAAAGAGGGGAGAGACCATCAATAGTTTATAATTTGTAGTACATTGGAATCTTTAACACATTTATCATCTTTTTATTTATCATCATCACTGTATTTTTAAATGTTACCCAGTGATTTCAACCACATCAGTTCCAGATGATGAAGGATTAGAGGCTATAGGAAAAGTGTTTCAATTTTGTCCTGTAGATAAATTAGTATTAACCTACTTTTACAATTCAGTGTCCACTAAAGTGCATGTCAATCAATCTCTATAGTTGTGCGGGAAAAAAAATATTGTATGATCAAATGTTAATAATGTTCAGTTTCATGTTGAATAAAAAAACAGGTGATCTGCTTCTGTGTACCAATACTGAAGGAGAAGCGTACTTTAATGAAACGCTCAGAGCCCCAGGACGTCTTTCTGCACGGTGCAACCCAACAGAGCGTTTCCTGCGTCCACACACTCCGTCACACAGGAGGCTGAAATAAAACACACAAAACAAGTCATCAGATTGTAACCAGCACTAACAATTACTGTTAAAAAACAACAGATTCAAAATGTATTTTGTGTTTTTTACCTTTCTGAGCTTGGAGCCATGACACAGCCTTCATAGCCAGAAGCTCCCACTCTTCCTGAGCATCCATCTTGAAACCATGAAGCCAGATCAGAGCCAGAATGGTGGCCCACACTTCCTGGTTCACCTAATTCATCAAACAATAATAAACTAGATCAAAAAGAACACTGAATATATAGAAAAGAAGGACAAATCTGACTTCTTGACCACATAATAACAATATAGATTTGAAGTTAAGTTATATTTCACATGAAACACAAGTCCTATTATTAATCTATGTTATTATATTCTAACCCACCGATGCAGGCTTGGGCTTTTCCACCTCCTCGCTGGTCTTTCCCAGTGCAGCAGCCAGATCTGGATCCAGCACCCAGCAGCCAGACGCCTTCTGGAGGGAGACCAGCTGCAGCAAAGGGTCTCTGGGCGGCTGTTTGGGCAAAGACCTTTCTGAGGAGGAAAACCAAAGTGAAGGGATACAAATAATCTCTGTGGCTTATTGTACTGGTATGTATTTAGAGCAATCGTTTTAGTTTGGTTTTGATCTTACGGTTTTCCCATTTGTTACTGATGTATAGATACCAGTAAATTACAGGAAAGAAATACGAGTGAATTACGAAAGTAATAAGTGACACGCTAAACTAGAAAACACTAACTCACATGTCTCTCTCCAAATAATATTGTTGCTTCTTATTTGGAATATTTATTCACCTTTATCATCCACTGCTATTTCGCCCTATTTACAAAGTACAGCTGATGTCATTAATTTAGTAAGTATTCGGTCATTAATCTAAGTATTGGACAAATACAAAGTTTGACCTGATGAAAACATGGTGTTTAAATCAAAAAATCACCAAATGTATTACAATTTATCATGAGGGAGATGAATGGGTGTAACAAATGACACGGTAATAACCCAACAGTGGTCGTCAGTAAGTAAATAGATTTACTTACTTTTCAAGCTACATGGTTCGGCTTGTCTCAGGGCCATCACTTAAAGAGACAAAGAACATTACACAAAGGCAACAACCGTAAACATAAGGACGGAACTTAAACTGTACGACTCATAAATTCTCAATGTGTTAACCACTGCACCAGAAAACGAGGAGAAGTACAAAGAACAGAAAACAATTTAAATCACTAAAAGCTGCGTCAGAGACACTGGTATTGTGGCAGCGAGTAGAGATCAGCACCATCGGCACCATCAGTCTGCAGAGACATCTTCTGTGGTATCGTCGAGGCAAATAACTTATTCATCATATTAGAGAATAACTTTGGGGCGAAGCCTCCCTTAGATTTCTTCTTACGAGCTGTTGAGAGAGCACACATCCTAATATATAATTATCCATTATCCCTCTGTGACTCATTATAATTATAATTATTAATATTATTATTAAATTAACATTAAAATGTATATTATTTAACTATTAGTATTTGTCGGAGCTATTTATTTGATATTAGTATTTAGTTATTTTATTCACAAGTAGTATTGTTTAATTATTCTAGTGTGTTTATTTAGGTTAGATTTTTTGGTATATTAGAATATAGCTTTTTCTTTTGATAGTTTTTAGTTTTGTTTAATTCTGTGTTGTTGTTGTTGTGTAGATATATGTAGTCTTTTGGTTGTTCATTTGTTTGTTAATAGGGTAATGCTGTGGGGACCTGTGGTTATACGTAGGAGTAGTCAGGTACAGGACCAGCATGTACCTGGGTAGGCCTATGGCTTTTTACCAGCACAGGAGAGGGGCAGCATTAGGGGTTCCTTTGTTCTTTTGTTTGTTTTATTTAGTTAAATAAATTATTAGAAAAATGGAATCCTGGATGGACAATGCACCACAAACCTATGGTGCGTCATTGGCAATTTGATTTATGTTTGTTTTTGATTTATTGGACAAAAGGCCTCCAGGAAAACACTCGACAGTTGATCCTCCCTAACTTGCTGCACTGTGCAATCACATGTTTTTTATGTCAATGACTTCCAAAGCAAACTGGAGACAAAACCACTCGTACTTTACGTTCAGTTATTCACTAAATCAACTCATAAGCAAGTAGAGCAATTCTGCCACTTTGATTCAGCTTTGGAGATTTTTACTTACTATTCATCACAGGAGAAGCATCATATGACATCGGAACACACTGCCTGCGCATACCACAGGCCATCACCACTTTGAGATGAAAAAAAATATATATACGGTTAAGATATGAGACAAGACAATAACTAAAACAATATCAACAAAACTACTGGATTCTGACCTTATTACAATGACTAACAACAAGCAGTTAAAATAGCTCAAAAGTTTAACTTTGTACATAGAAACAGATGAGCACTAAACAAATGCTCACTATCATCTCCTAAACTAATTAATACAGTGATTTGTAGATGATCCATCATTTAATGTTAAAGCAGTTCATCACCATGCTTCTCTACATTATCCTTCACGGTCAGCTGGTATCTAGTAAGTAGAGGGTCACTGTAGTTTGTATTTTTCATGGAAACACTCACTGGGTGTTGGAACATTTCTGCGCACCAGAGGTCCTTGAATAACTTCACTGTTGCCTTTGTTGACAGCGATGAAGGCAGTGAAGGCACTGCTCACTCCTGATTGGACGCTGAGCTCCACCACCTTCTTCTTCTTGTCTCCTCCATCTTCCTGTCCTCTCCACTCTCTCTTCTCCATCTCCAGGGAGCGAATCAGAGTCCGAGCAGCCAACCTGTGGACGGTTAATCTGCAGAGAGGAGAGAGATGTTAACACATCGACACAGAGATGTACCAAATTATGATGAACATACTAATTATGTATGGAGAGAAATAACAAAACACTTTTGCCATATTGTGCTGCTGCAGTGATTCTCAAGGTTTCTTTCATCACTGTACTCCAGGGTTTGCATGTTTGTATTTGCATGTTGATGTGTGTGTTTTATACATTTCTATGAAGCATTTTCGATTTAATTTGTAACATATCGTGTTTTTAACAACTTCATGGTGTTTTATGGGACTTCAGATGCTTTGCAAAGTATTGCTGAAAAGAATTAAATGTCTAGTATCGTGACGCGTATTTTTTGACTAAATTATAAGATTTAAAGCTGAGCAGACCATTAAGGCCATGTATCAGTGTATTTATCCAAATATGTATATTAAATTAAACTCCACATGTGTAAGGACAGGACCCAATGCATAACAGTGCTGTTGTACCCAGTGTCCTCTGCAGGTTTGAGACTGAAGTGAAGCTGGTTCTGAGAGGGATGACCTGCCAGGCTGTACCTCACCGTCACACAGCCCTCTGAGGCCTCTGAACCCTGAGAAAGCATCAGTGTTAGAAACCATTTGTAGCATCATAATTGACCTGAAATACATCTAACCAGAAAGTAATTTCACTGAGATGGTGCTGCTCCTACCTGTCCAGTGAGCTGGGCATAAACCAGTGACCTTTGACCCTGGAAAAGGGCTGTGATTGGTGGAGAGAGATCAATGACAGAAACTCCCTTTGGCAAATCCCATTTGACTGAGATGTCCTGCACAGCTGGTTGCAGAGCAAATCGCAGCGACTGCATCACCTGAGGAGCAAAAACATAATAAATATATTAATTCACATTTCTTATTGTGTCGTCTGTCCTAATTGCATGTTTTATTAAATGTGAAGTCTTACTTTGGGTTGCATCCTGTCCGTCCCTGTGATGAACTGAGCGTGACCTCCTCCTTCCTTGGCCAACCCGTTGATGAGAGCAGAACTGGCCCCTTCCCCAATCCCAAAAGAGAAACACCTACAAGACAGTAGTTTGGTTTTTACACACACATTTGAACAATAGACATATTTTGTCAATTGTGTGTGTGTTTCCTTTTGTTTTCACCTGTGGGAACCTGAATTCTGCTTCACCAGATTGATCACGTCTTTGGTGTTCCCCACCTCTCCGTCAGTGAAGACAAATAGCTAGGGAGGAGAGTTTACACACCACTAAGTTACATAACATCACACCCAAAAATATACATGTGTTGAGTCATCCAAACCTTTCTATGAGAGCTGTGTGTGTTTGCTGTTTTAGTACTACAAGTGGTTTCAATGGTAAAGTCAAAAGAACAAGGTGCGGTAAGAATGAACCTGTTAAAAATATAACAGCAGGAAGTTCTGACTGAATGGTATGAGACTATTCCCGACAAGAGATATGTCTACAACCTATTAAACACGTATGCACGTGTGTGTGTGTGTGTGTGTGTCCGTATGTGTGTGTATAATTACTTGTCGAGGTTGACTGGGAATGCAGGGCTGGCTGTAAATGTGTTTGAGTGGCTTCAGAATCTCTGTTCCTCCCAGATTAGCTTTCATCTCCGCAACATTTTTCAGAGCTTCTTCCATGGTCTTCTGGTTGTACTCTACACTCTCACTGCCATCAGAAACACACACATGAACTCATGGAGCAATGAACACACACATGAACAAGAAGTGACAATACAGGCCATAAGAAATTGAGGGAGTGACTTACGGGAAGATGTGTTCATAACTGGACCCAAAGCTGTGGATGTTGAAATAGCAGCCCATTGGTAAGCTCTTCAACAGGAGCAGCAGAGTATCCTGAAGGGAGGAGAGAGAAGATGGTGAATGTCTCTGTGTGAGAGAGACACTACTATATGAATGATTTTATGGTAGAAATAACACATTATTAATACCATGGCACTCTTCATACGCGCTCCCTGCATACTGCCAGATCGATCCAATAAGAAGACAAACTCTCCACATGAAGCGACTGAAGACATCACAGCCTGGGGGAACTCAGGGTACAGGCTCAGCATCATCACTGGATCCCCCATCAGAGTGCCTGAAGCACAGAGGAGAGAACACAAATCTGGCTTTTTATTATGTATTCCAACATATTTATCTCATCTGATTTTTTACATTTGGTTGAATGTAATGACCTTTTTATTTGTCAAGTAACACCTTCACTAATGGTCACTCACCAGGCTCAGAAGAGGCCCGTCCTGCCTCCACCACAGCAGTGGGCTGGTGGGCATCTTTGTAATAAATCAGCAGTTCGACATCTCTGTCAAACTTGTGTCCTGCAGCCAACTTGACCTGCAGTTCACAAAACACTCATAAATATAATGATATATATCATGATGTATCCTCTCACAATCACCATTAGAACTCTACGTACCGTGGTCTGGGTTTGCTCTGTGTTGAGGTACTGAAGAGGGTCCAGGGGACAGTTGGACTCTACTTTAGAGACGGGACGAGGAGAGGACACTCGGGCAGAGAAAGACAGACTGTAGGGCACCAGAGAGGCTGGAACAGAGGTCACCTGAACAGAGGTCACCTGAACGTTGCCACCTTCACCACCTCCACTCCCTGTGAACAAGGTAAACATGTTCAAACCATCTTAGCCTTTGTCGCTAATAAAACCTTCTGTATGAACAGGTGTGGTGAGCTCTAGGTTGAAGCTTCAGGGCTCCTGATCAAGCTGTTGGCTGGTTTTCCTACCCTGAGGTTGGTAGCGAGGGTTGAGCACAGCAGGCAGACAAAACCTCAGCCCGTCATCAGCCTGCACAGCCAGCTCAGTGACGTACTCCAGCCTGATGGAGGCGCTCTCTCCTGGAGGCAGACTGCCCACACTCAGAGAGAATATATCTGGACTCTGCTCACTCTCCTCCAACAGGAAGGCCTGCTGACCGGAGCTCAGAGCATCGTCATACTCCTCACGGGCCTGAATCACAGAGGACACACGTGAGCAACATTCGCTGTGATGTAAAGCTCCTTTGTGAGGAAGTCGTTGCCGTCCAGCTCACCTCCTGCTTCTCCTTCACCTCGGCTACAATCTGCATCTGTCCAATCTGAGCACTGAAATGACAGACAGCAGCATCTCCAGGCAGAGGGAAGACAAACACGGCCTCTAGTGGTTTGTCCTCCTTGTTCTCATAGCTCAGAGTGGAGACCACTGTAGCCACATGGTCCCTCACCTCCAGCTCCACCTCCACGCTCTTCAGAGGAACTGACCGAGAAACACAAGGAAACCCAGTGAACACAACAAATGGACACATCTATATACAAATGTATTTGCATTTGAAGTTTCCACAAGTAGAAAAAAGGTTATGGAGGTTTGTTTTTGAACAACTTTGTACCTGGTTCCTTCTGGGAGGTTAGCAGACCACAGCAGTTCACCATCATACCTGAACAACAATCAACAAGGACATTTGAGGACTTCCTGCTGCGGTGATGGATGATAACAAAACAAATTCTGGACATTCTTCAGCAATCAAAGTACGTTTCTTTTTTTTAAACAAAGAAATATATTATTCTTCATCCATTATATGAATATATATTTCACATGAATATCACCATACACCCATAACCATTATAGTAATAACCATGCTATGAACACTGGAGAGGAACACACAGAAACATATAAAAGTCCCAACAATATATTGTATTAGTTACAAACTAAAGTGTTAATAAAGAATAATGTTGGGTTGTGGTGGATTTTATATATATTTGCACATGTAGATAAGAGAAGTATATGTTTTAAATTAATACATAAAGAAAGATATGATAATTAATTTGGGATATTATGAGGAATATTCTGGAGGAATGTATTATGAAATATAAGAGAGGATCACTGTTTTATTATTCTGTTTTAATGACAAATGTAATGATTAACTGTATGATGCATGAGAATGAATGAATGTTTTATTGTTTAGACAATAGTTAAAATGGATGCCGATTGAAACCTAATGTGTTGCTTTTATTCTGAAGGCAGGATAATAGGGTTTTATTCTGAAGGGGAACTTCCTGTCCTTGACCGGAAGTGTGAGCTTTGACCTCGCCAGCTTATCAATTGGCTTAGCGAACAGAACTGCGGCATTCTTTGAACTGACCAATAAAACTAACCTTTAGGTGTGAATTCATTTGTATGACCATACTAACGACCGAGCATTTGTTCTGGGGAGACATGGTTCTACTGGTCTGGAGACATGGTTCTACTGGTCTGGAGACATGGTTCTACTGGTCTGGAGACATGGTTCTACTGGTCTGGAGACTCGAGACAGCCCCGGTCTGTTGCTCCTTGGGAGCTGCAGTCCGTCTGTGGAGAGTTCCTCCTTTCTGGCCCCACGATCGTGAACGCTACATGAGTATTATCTTTGCCATTAAATATTGTTAAACTTTAACTCATTGAATCCTGAATTTCCTGCGTCCACGGGACCCGGAGCTTTGAACACAAATCTTACAATAACAATGATATTAATAAATGTATTACTAATGCCGTCACTCGTATATTTAACGTCCCAAATCACCACATATTTCCAGTAATCATTTACAATATCAATCAATAAGTACACTAATTCCTATATTCCCATTGATTGATAGACTATACTCAATCAATAGGAAGGTTTCCCTGCCGGACGTCACTGCTCCGCCCTTCCTGGTTCATTCTCCGTTTTCATTTTTTCCAACTGTTAACGTTTATTATGAAACGGATGTTTAGCCTTTTAGTTTATATTTAGACCTGTACAGCTGCTTAATGGTTACTGATGACAACAAAAAAACAAGTTATATTTCTCACTAATATAGGAGATTACCGATTACTGGAAATAACCCGATGTATGTTGAAGATAACTTCCTTTATCTCTTTTGTACAAATACAATATTCCATTGAAGTTCCTAGACATTCATACACAATGCAACATCAACAGTATATTCATATGAATATTGTGAATGAATCCGGCTCGCGCAGTGTGGAGAGTCTACTTGGTCTCGAGGAGCAGACTGTGAGTAAACACGCAGCAGGAGAAAGCCTACCTCTGAGGACGGGTGTCTCCGGGACAGGCGGACTGGAGTTCCCTCTTGTGAATGATGTGAAGACAACTTGCAGATGTATAAAGCAGAAAGATATAAACCAACACACGTGAAAGCGAAAGTCACGACTACCGGGTAGGCTCGATTCCTCGACTTGATAGTACCGAGTGGGCGGAGCTTAAATATGCAACATGAAGTTCCAAAAGCGTCACGCTGGAAAATAAATGTCTGACAGTTCTAAACTTTGAGTTTCGTGTCCTAGACCAGTTATAAAGCTATCTTCAAAAATGTAATGCCCCTTTAAAACAGATTCATGATTCACTTTGACAAAAATCAAGAATGACATTTTACAATTATTTATTTGTTAAAACAAGTGCGACTAAACTTAATTGATTGAAAACATAGTGCTGACATTGCACTTTCATGGCATTTAGCACTATTAACCAGAACCAGGTTCATTGTGTATGTTTATGTCTTGTTATATTTAACTGTTTAAGTGATATGTCATGTTATTGCATGTTTAAGGTCTGAATGTGTGTGTAACGGGGAGAACCATAACAGTTGCATAAACATTAAAGTTTAATTAACCCACGGGGCTGTACTTTCGCTGTTATCACACGACCCAATGCATTATTTTTGAAAAGAACCAACATTATTTTATGTGTGCACGATGGGGCTACCAACAAAATCATCTTTGGCATCGTTTTTCCAACTGTTGCTCCAAGAGTTGACGTTAGTTGATTCAGGGAATGAATTGATTGGCGGTGCACTTTTTTAAAACATATTTTTTAATCTTTGGGTACCGTATTCACTTTTTACTCTATTGTTCCTTTCTCACAGCAACACACTCACAGTCACACACCTGTAATGTGTTCACTTTACAAGGATTAATTTTTAAGCAAAAACATCCCCCAGACTCAGCAGTAATTTAGGATATACCTTTCTGAAGCATTACAAAAAGGTACATAAAACACATCACAATTGAAGCAGGCAGTTCTTAACACTTTTTATAGTGTGGAGAGAAATGTCTGCTGACAGCTCGAGGTTTGATTTGCAAATCAGAGTTGGCTAAAGTTCATGTAAGCCCGATGTCACACATTATTTTGACTGAACAGTGAATGGAGGAGGTGTGAAGGGTTAAATTAGGCCATTAATGCTCATTTGGTTCAAAACTCGTTGAGTTTAATTTCCAGTTGTTTTAGACACAAGTTGACATGAAATGCACAATTTGATTTGAAGTCAACATTGTAGGATGGAGTGCAGCTGCTTCTGTGGACCAGAAGGGTCCTGAAGGAGAAGCGTACTTCAATGAAACGCTCAGAGCCCCAGGACGTCTTTCTGCACGGTGCAACCCAACAGAGCGTTTCCTGCGTCCACACACTCCGTCACACAGGAGGCTGAAAGAAAACACACAAAACAAGTCATCAGATTGTAACCAGCACTAACAATTACTGTTAAAAAACAACAGATTCAAAATGTATTTGTGTTTTTTACCTTTCTGAGCTTGGAGCCATGACACAGCCTTCATAGCCAGAAGCTCCCACTCTTCCTGAGCATCCATCTTGAAACCATGAAGCCAGATCAGAGCCAGAATGGTGGCCCACACTTCCTGGTTCACCTAATTCATCAAACAATAATAAACTAGATCAAAAAGAACACTGAATATATAGAAAAGAAGGACAAATCTGACTTCTTGACCACATAATAACAATATAGATTTGAAGTTAAGTTATATTTCACATGAAACACAAGTCCTATTATTAATCTATGTTATTATATTCTAACCCACCGATGCAGGCTTGGGCTTTTCCACCTCCTCGCTGGTCTTTCCCAGTGCAGCAGCCAGATCTGGATCCAGCACCCAGCAGCCAGACGCCTTCTGGAGGGAGACCAGCTGCAGCAAAGGGTCTCTGGGCGGCTGTTTGGGCAAAGACCTTTCTGAGGAGGAAAATTACAGTGAGAAATGAAGTAATCTTGTCGGATTAGCATACTCATATGTATTAGAAGCATTCCTTTCTTCTTCTTCTTTGTTTGCCTATTTGATACTGATGCATAGATATATGCAGTTAAACATATTTCGATGATTACTACACTTTCCATGTCACCGTGCCACTTTATATCTTTAAATCATTAGATTGCTTCCCATGTTGAATCTGGCTGTCTTCACCTTTATTGAATAATAAACATTATAGTTTTTTTCCTGTATATAATAGGTTTTCTAGTGCTGCTAAAAGAAAAAGCATTGTTAGTCTGACTACTACATACAATACATAGTACTTAGGCACAGCGGTGCGCTAAATGCTAACATCAGCGTGCTAAAGTGCTCACAATGACAATATTAAGCACTGAATGAAAATAAAATAATTATCCAATGTGCTACGATTCATCTCGAGGGAGACATGAATGTGTGTAGAAAATGTCTTGGCCTTCCATTCAAGTTGTTGTTACTTACCATCCGAAGAGCTACATGGAGACGCAGGAAACCTTGAATGACACATGACTTCAACAGAAAAAGAGACAGAACATTACACAAGGGCAATAACATTAAATACAAGGAACTTAAATTGTAAGACTAGGAAATCCTCAATGTATAAACCACATTACAAAGAAAATAAACAATTTAAATCATTAGGGGACACGGCTTCACATTAGAAAATAGACAGGTCGACACCAGGACGTTGTCCGGTCTGGGAGTCGTCTGTGTTTTTGTCTGAGAAATTCAACCAATTCATAGCATGTTTTCAGTTAGTCAAAGGTAATTGTAACATTTTGGTCGCCTAAAAATGTCTTTGTCAGTGTTCTGTCATACTTAGCTCCGCCCTCTGACGTCACTTCTGGTTGCAAAAAAACAAGATGGCGACAGCGTAAATGCCAAATTCAAGACTTCAAAACTGTCGTCCACGGACCAATGAGTGACGTCTCAGTGACTACGTCCATGGACAGTCCATAACAAAAACATACACTAGAACTTAGCAAAAATTAGCAATGTCTATATTGTTGAGAAAATAAAAAATATTATACACATTCCCTCCATGCACACGCACATTTGCTGCACTGTGCAATTGCAAGTTTCTATGTCAGTGACTACCAAACTGGAGCCAAAACATCTCCTATTGTTCGTACAGTATTTAACTTTAAAGCTGCAAAAAAAAGCAAGCAGAAAAATTGTGCTGCATAAATGTGTTTTTTTTGTTTTTGTTTGCATCCATTTAGTCCATTTATAGAAATACACAGAGGAGTGTCCCACTCCCATTCAGATTTGAGGCATGTACTTACGATCCATCTCAGAATAACAATAGTCCAACGAATCATCCGGCATCGTTTCACAGGTCGTCGACATCATCACTGTGAGATGACAAAAAAAGATGAAAAGACACAGGCCATGAGAATTACTAAACAAAAGATATCAACAAAAATGACTGGTCCTCTCAGCTTATTACAATGACTAAGAACAATGAGTTAAAAATATCTAAAAAGTTTAACTTTTTACATAGAAACAGATGAGCACTAAACAAATGCACGCTCTCATCTAATGGGGGATGTCAGTGTGACTATATAACAATACCTTACACTTATTAAAATAGAACTGAAAATGTGTACAGTGTTAATAAAAATATAAATATGAGAAGGGGCACGAGCAGGCCTCCAGGAAAACACTCGACAGTTGATCCTCCCTAACTTGCTGCACTGTGCAATCACATGTTTTTTATGTCAATGACTTCCAAAGCAAACTGGAGACAAAACCACTCGTACTTTACGTTCAGGTTATTCACTAAATCAACTCATAAGCAAGTAGAGGCAATTCTGCCACTTTGATTCAGCTTTGGAGATTTTTACTTACTATTCACAGGAGAAGCATCACATAGAGCATACTGGCTGCCACAGGGCTTCCCCCCTTTGAGATGAAAAAAAAAAGTATACGGTCAAGATATGAGACAAGACAATAACTAAAACATTATCAACAACACTACTGGATTCTGACCTTATTACAGTGACTAACAACAAGCAGTTAAAATAGCTCAAAAGTTTAACTTTGTACATAGAAACAGATGAGCACTTAACAAATGCTCACTCTCATTTCCTAAACTAATTAATACAGTGATTTGTAGATGATCCATCATTTAATGTTAAAGAAGTTCATCAACATGCTTCTCTACATTATCCTTCAAGGTCACCTGTTATCTAGTAAGTAGAGGGTCACTGTAGTTTGTATTTTTCATGGAAACACTCACTGGCTGTCAATGACTACCAAAGCAAACTGGAGACAAAACTACTCGTACTTTACGTTCAGTTATTCACTAAATCAACTCATAAGCAAGTAGAGCAATTCTGACATTTTGTTTCAGCTTTGGAGATTTTTACTTACTATTCATCACAGGAACACTAACTGCCATCAGAGCATACTGGCTGCGCATACCACCGGGCTTCCCCCCTTTAAGATGAAAAAAAAAAGTATAAGGTCAAGATATGAGACAAGACAATAACTAAAACAATATCAACAAAAACTACTGGATTCTGACCTTATTACAATGACTACAACAAGCAGTTAAAATAGTTCAGATATTTTTACACACAAACACACTTGAGGGAGGGGGGGGGGATAAAGATCAGGACTGTCTGTGCTGACGTTGCGAGTTCGTGCCATGATGTCCGTGGACTTTCCTCCTTGTGTCGTCACTGAACTTTCCCTCGTGTCTTTGCTGACTTTTTTGTGTGGAGTATTTTCTTGGATTGTTTTGGGTTTGATGTTCGATCACCCGTGGACTAAGGGGACACTTTGAGTTTTTTGTGTTTCTTTTCCCAGAGACTTGTTGTGCTCAATAAACTACGCCGTGTGTTCGGCTAGAACTAAACCTTCCTGTTGTCGTGCGCTTGGGGTCAGAGACAAACCATAACAGGGTCACTGTAGTTTGTATTTTTCTTGGAAACACTCACTGAGTGTTGGAACATTTCTGCGCACCAGAGGTCCTTGAATAACTTCACTGTTGCCTTTGTTGACAGCGATGAAGGCAGTGAAGGCACTGCTCACTCCTGATTGGACGCTGAGCTCCACCACCTTCTTCTTCTTGTCTCCTCCATCTTCCTGTCCTCTCCGCTCTTTCTTCTCCATCTCCAGGGAGCGAATCAGAGTCCGAGCAGCCAACCTGTGGACGGTTAATCTGCAGAGAGGAGAGAGATGTTAACACATCGACACAGAGATGTACCAAATTATGATGACATACTAATTATGTATTTTAGGGTTCATGTATTGGAGAGAAATAATATAAAGCACTTTACGACATTGCGCCACTGCAGATATTCACAAGGTTTCTTTCATGGTCTTTGCAAAGTACTGCTAAAAAGTAATAAAACGTCTTAGTGTCATAACACTTATTTTTGACTAAATGATTAGATTTAAAGCTGTCTGCACATTCTGTGTCAGCCACTCAGCAGACCATTAATGCCATGCATCAGTGAACTTATCCAAATAATAAAATTAAACTCCACATGTGTAAGGACAGGACCCAATGCATAACAGTGCTGTTGTACCCAGTGTCCTCTGCAGGTTTGAGACTGAAGTGAAGCTGGTTCTGAGAGGGATGACCTGCCAGGCTGTACCTCACCGTCACACAGCCCTCTGAGGGCCTCTGAACCCTGAGAAAGCATCAGTGTTAGAAACCATTTGTAGCATCATAATTGACCTGAAATACATCTAACCAGAAAGTAATTTCACTGAGATGGTGCTGCTCCTACCTGTCCAGTGAGCTGGGCATAAACCAGTGACCTTTGACCCTGGAAAAGGGCTGTGATTGGTGGAGAGAGATCAATGACAGAAACTCCCTTTGGCAAATCCCATTTGACTGAGATGTCCTGCACAGCTGGTTGCAGAGCAAATCGCAGCGACTGCATCACCTGAGGAGCAAAAACATAATAAATATATTAATTCACATTTCTTATTGTATCGTCTGTCCTAATTGCATGTTTTATTAAATGTGAAGTCTTACTTTGGGTTGCATCCTGTCCGTCCCTGTGATGAACTGAGCGTGACCTCCTCCTTCCTTGGCCAACCCGTTGATGAGAGCAGAACTGGCCCCTTCCCCAATCCCAAAAGAGAAACACCTACAAGACAGTAGTTTGGTTTTTACACACACATTTGAACAATAGACATATTTTGTCAATTGTGTGTGTGTTTCCTTTTGTTTTCACCTGTGGGAACCTGAATTCTGCTTCACCAGATTGATCACGTCTTTGGTGTTCCCCACCTCTCCGTCAGTGAAGACAAATAGCTAGGGAGGAGAGTTTACACACCACTAAGTTACATAACATCACACCCAAAAATATACATGTGTTGAGTCATCCAAACCTTTCTATGAGAGCTGTGTGTGTTTGCTGTTTTAGTACCACAAGTACAACTATTCCCGACAAGAGATATTTGTACAACCTGTTAAACACGTATGCACGTGTGTGTGTGTGTGTCCGTGTGTGTGTGTGTAATTACTTGTTGAGGTTGACTGGGAATGCAGGGCTGGCTGTAAATGTGTTTGAGTGGCTTCAGAATCTCTGTTCCTCCCAGATTAGCTTTCATCTCCGCAACATTTTTCAGAGCTTCTTCCATGGTCTTCTGGTTGTACTCTACACTCTCACTGCCATCAGAAACACACACATGAACTCATGGAGCAATGAACACACACATGAACAAGAAGTGACAATACAGGCCATAAGAAATTGAGGGAGTGACTTACGGGAAGATGTGTTCATAACTGGACCCAAAGCTGTGGATGTTGAAATAGCAGCCCATTGGTAAGCTCTTCAACAGGAGCAGCAGAGTATCCTGAAGGGAGGAGAGAGAAGATGGTGAATGTCTCTGTGTGAGAGAGACACTACTATATGAATGATTTTATGGTAGAAAATAACACATTATTAATACCATGGCACTCTTTCATACGCGCTCCCTGCATACTGCCAGATCTATCCAATAAGAAGACAAACTCTCCACATGAAGCGACTGAAAGACATCACAGCCTGGGGGAACTCAGGGTACAGGCTCAGCATCATCACTGGATCCCCCATCAGAGTGCCTGAAGCACAGAGGAGAGAACACAAATCTGGCTTTTTATTATGTATTCCAACATATTTATCTCATCTGATTTTTTACATTTGGTTGAATGTAATGACCTTTTATTTGTCAAGTAACACCTTCACTAATGTCACTCACCAGGCTCAGAAAGAGGCCCGTCCTGCCTCCACCACAGCAGTGGGCTGGTGGGCATCTTTGTAATAAATCAGCAGTTCGACATCTCTGTCAAACTTGTGTCCTGCAGCCAACTTGACCTGCAGTTCACAAAACACTCATAAATATAATGATATATATCATGATGTATCCTCTCACAATCACCACTAGAACTCTACGTACCGTGGTCTGGGTTTGCTCTGTGTTGAGGTACTGAAGAGGGTCCAGGGGACAGTTGGACTCTACTTTAGAGACGGGACGAGGAGAGGACACTCGGGCAGAGAAAGACAGACTGTAGGGCACCAGAGAGGCTGGAACAGAGGTCACCTGAACAGAGGTCACCTGAACGTTGCCACCTTCACCACCTCCACTCCCTGTGAACAAGGTAAACATGTTCAAACCATCTTAGCCTTTGTCGCTAATAAAACCTTCTGTATGAACAGGATGTGGTGAGCTCTAGGTTGAAGCTTCAGGGCTCCTGATCAAGCTGTTGGCTGGTTTCCTACCCTGAGGTTGGTAGCGAGGGTTGAGCACAGCAGGCAGACAAAACCTCAGCCCGTCATCAGCCTGCACAGCCAGCTCAGTGACGTACTCCAGCCTGATGGAGGCGCTCTCTTCCTGGAGGCAGACTGCCCACACTCAGAGAGAATATATCTGGACTCTGCTCACTCTCCTCCAACAGGAAGGCCTGCTGACCGGAGCTCAGAGCATCGTCATACTCCTCACGGGCCTGAATCACAGAGGACACACGTGAGCAACATTCGCTGTGATGTAAAGCTCCTTTGTGAGGAAGTCGTTGCCGTCCAGCTCACCTCCTGCTTCTCCTTCACCTCGGCTACAATCTGCATCTGTCCAATCTGAGCACTGAAATGACAGACAGCAGCATCTCCAGGCAGAGGGAAGACAAACACGGCCTCTAGTGGTTTGTCCTCCTTGTTCTCATAGCTCAGAGTGGAGACCACTGTAGCCACATGGTCCCTCACCTCCAGCTCCACCTCCACGCTCTTCAGAGGAACTGACCGAGAAACACAAGGAAACCCAGTGAACACGGACCGTTTGAAAACTTCTTTGTGTTTTGTGGGTGACAATATTTGGTTTATAATATGTAATTAAAGTCCCCGAATGGCTAGATGTGCTCATTCACCTCTTGCATGAATGTGTACCTTGTATATTCAATATTAAAATATGTTCGTAAAAACCCCTTCCTGACGCTCACACACACAAACCTTCACCTGGACAAAACATACACAAGCCAATGTATTCACACACAATCATTCTTGCACGTGATGTATAAATTGTTCTTGTATTCAAACAGCTCTGTACCTGGTTCCTTATTGGCATTGAGCAGACCACAGCAGTTCACCATCATGACAGTTCAACAGGTTATACCTTTAAGGAAGTTAGAGCTGTAAAAGGGAGAACCACAATAAAGAATGGAAAAGGACATTAAACTCTGTTATGCTAACAAGCACTGCACCTGTTGCGACACCATGCATGTCCAGACCAATTTCTTGAAACTCTCTTTTCATTTATGAACGTTGGAATAAATAATTAGCCTTATATAAGTCTATTCATTATTGATATGACAAGTTATGCTTTCTTCACTTAAAACCTAAATACCTGTAGCCTCTACATATTTTTAATTTTATTTTTAAACCTGTTTGTTTTGTTATAAGAAATAATGGATCATTACTGTAAATGGAGATTTTGCATAAAACAAAAAAGTAGACATTTTAGACAACAGGAGCAAATGAAACAAAAATGTGTATAAAAGCGACATTTTGTTCTGATGTATAATACGATTGGTCCAAAATAACAAATGTGTAATCCAATCATGAAAACAATACCTCAGAAGTAAGTATCCTCTGCTGCCATGAGCATCCGGAGAGTGATGACACACCCCAAGCCACGCCTCCATTCCTTAAAAAGAAATGAGTGTGTAAAGCCTATTAAGAAATTAGGTACAATTTAAGGAATTTGAAGAAAAAGAATTTCTGAAAAGGTGAATGACCTTCATCATCAGTCAGATTTGTCAGATCTCAATTTGTATCCTCCCCTGGATGCGGATACGGTCGAGTAACAAGGTGAAGGCTTTTGTAGATGTGTCGTGGTGAAACTGAGGATCTATAGTGATAATTGTCTTAAATACACTATTCTTTATTTCCTGCCCAGAGGCTATGGATGTTAACTAGCTTGTAACTAACTCTCGGTACAGCTCGGATGCTGTGCTCTCCAATTAATAAAAAGATACCTCCTGCAGCATAACCAGGTTAGAGGAAGTATCAACACTAAAACAAACTGGGTGATGTGAACAGCAGGTGAACAGGAAACATTAGCTAACCTCACCCGCTGCCAGTAAATTATAGGCTTCACAGTAGTTACCCCACAGGATTCTCCCTCCAGGACTATAGGTCACACCCGTTGGAGTGACGTGCATTGCACACTGTCTTAATGTTGTTTCACCCATGACTCTCTAGGGCTTTTATTCAAGCCTCCCCCACTGATCTACTTTCACTTTCTGAATGAACAAGAAAACCCCTTTCGTGGTTTGAAAAAGGGGTTGCAAACACAACACACCATGAGCACAACACTTTGTCTCCGTTTCTCATCCACTCCTCAACCGAAAACAGGATGAAACATTTTTACGGTTTATTTTGTAATTTTATTTTTTATTATATCAGGTACGAACAGAAATTAAACGCTGACACAACAGAAGACCGACACCCAGTCATTCACCTCTCCTCTTCTTTCTTTTTTTCTTCACAACATTCGATCCAACGAACTGAAGTTCAGCAGTGTCCCGTAGCGTTGGCTAGCAACCCGATGGCCTTCTTTGCATTGTCATTAGAAACGTGGGGAACTAGGGAGACTGGAAGGGGGGGGGGGGGGGTTGCAGTTTTTTGGTTTTGTGATGAAAAGAGAGAGTGATGGGTGGAGGGCGGGGGAGTTGGGGAAAGCGCAAGTGGAACACCCTGGCCAGTAATGTATGCGGCCCTATTGTGGTGAATCAATGCACCGTGATATAATGGGGGGGTAAGGAGGGGTAAAAGGCTGTAGACGACATTTCTTCTGCCTCATGGCGTGCCCCCCAATGCACCCGAGCCCACTCAGTGTCAACCAGTCTCTTATCCCAGTTAAACAGTGCTTCTTCCGTTATTTTTCCTCAACCAAGGAGCTGACCAGAGGCAAGAGCCCCAAGGACAGACGAATGGGGAGACTCAGTTTTGCTACACAGACCGGATACTTTGTTCCTCTGCACACACAGGACTGTGATGTCTCTGCTTAGTGCTGTGGTGTCTGAACAAACTCAAAACCCCCCAAAAAGATAGTCTGCCATGATGAACTGAGGTGAGCACATCAGCATTTAATTTTGTGTAGAAATCTACAGCTTTAAGCAAAAGTTTGCAATTGCCTGTTAATATGCAAACCATATTTTAAAAGAATTCTATACAGCATGCACTCGTATTGTACTTAAAAAAAGGGGTCTGTACTTTCAGAGATGTTATTATTGCATAAAGGAGGAAGTTGTACAAGATAATATGCGGTCTCAGTTGGCTGATGGGCAAAACTCAGCAAAAGATGAGCAGTTATGTTAAAACATGTTAAAATATTTGTTTTATTAGAATCAGAATTGTTTAATTGCCAAGTACGTGGAACACGGGAGGAATTGGACTCTGTGAAAGGTGCATAACAATAAACATAGAATAAACAAGAACAATACAAATATAATAAAAACAATAAACAGTGCAATAATAGACAGATATGGTAAATAACAAACAGATACCAATACTTTAAAACAAGTATTTATCAATGACAATATAATAATAATAATATCAATATATATATGTATATAAATGATCAATGTACGCATGCCTGATAATGCATTACTCCTGGAGAATGAGTAAAAGGAGGTGTCTTTTTCAAGCAGAGGGAGCGGTTGTTTGTAGGCCTTGCACATTGTTTTGGTCTCGGCCTTGTGAAAGCACAGACTATGAGAACAAAACCAGAGTGTCTGAATAAAGATGACAGAGAACAATAGCAGCCTCTGGACAGACAATGCTGAGAAATGTGTGGGGAGGTTTTTCTTGAAGGGGGGGGGGGGGGGAGTTAAGGAGTGGGTGATGACACAAGGACACATGGATGACTGCCGCAAAATGATCAAATAAGTACTGATCACGCGACTGATCTCGTTAGAGTGTTGTTCAGTTCAGCTAAATGTCTTCATGATTGAGCTGCAACTTTTTTACAAAACAGGCAACAAGTAGGCTACTGCTTACATTTCTTTTAAATAAAGCATTTACTAATAAGCTAAAATAGGATTAATTCAAGCTGCCCGTGTCAATATTTTTGTATGAACGATGGATCGAGGGACTATGTGTAATGTGACAGGTGGTGTTTGTAATGATGAACCCAGAGATGATTATCACTTGACCCTGCAGCTCCTCTCATCTTCACAGAGCATTTTATCTCATTCTTTGGGGTTTTACCTTCCACAACTTTAACTATATGTTCTGTTTATTCTGGTGTTTTTATTTTAGCTGAAAACCACCGTCAGCAGCAGCTGATAAACTGGCTTTGTGGAGCAACTAGCTAGTGAACATGGAGACTTTAGAAGTTAAGGAGCGAGAAGTTGGAGGACACTAAAATAGAGCTAAAAGGAGAGTTAATATTGGACTTTATCAGGTGTCCAGAGACACAACTCCACTGAGCTGTAAATGGCAGTTGTTTGTCGCCAAATCAAAACAATTAGTTTTGTCGTGACTCGGATGTCGTAAATTATTGGTTCATTCTAAGCTATGCATTGCATTCTTCTGCCATCACTGGTGAGTGGCATTGAATTTGATACAGGGTATTTTGTATTGAAGGTGATGGCAAACGCCTCTGACTTATTTTCATTTCATGCAGGTAGATGTGACTTACTCACCGGGACATGACGTCACAGCACAGAGGAAGATTCTGGGACGGGAGCGGAAAGCCGGTGTTTACTCTGGCTTACGTTCTCCTCCTGGCGTTACCGTGCATGGGCTTCCTCCCCAACTTTTGGTCACGAGTGTTAACGCTGTCTTGGAACTCGCACACACACCAGCACATCACCGAGCAGGCCATTCTCAACGTCACCATGGAGACTCTGAGGGGCATCAAAAAATACCAGGGGAACGCAGAGGAACAGGTGAGCTGATGTCTACTTTACTATTGCATGAGAGCTTTATTGTGTTAACTAAAACAGTTTTAATTATGTTTTTCGAGCACATTTCATTAAAATGATTTTACAGAAATGAAAAAATCTGCCTGTGTCTCTCCCAGACCAGACTGGGCCGAGGCTTCTGGAGAGCTGTGGGAGAGGTGGTGAAGTCCAATGCGGCCATGGACTTCTTGAACTCCACCAGGTCCGACCCGGTGTACCACTTTGATTCAGAGCGCGTGGACAGCGCCATCGGGCTGCTGCGGCAGTTCTGGGCTCAGACTCTGCTCTCAGTACGAGCTAAAGAGTACCAAAGTGCTCGGCACAGCTTGGGCCAGCTATTTCACTCCCTGCAGGTACACAGCACTGTAAAAAAAATAATACAAAAAATAATAAATAATAAAGAGTCCACAGTGGAAGTTAATACCATGCTTCCAGTTTGTGGCCTCTTGTGGGAGCACAAAGGCTAATAAATGGCCATTGCTCAAAATAGGAAGCACAGGCATGTTGAAAACTGATAATAAAAGCTGCATTACTTCCTAACCCTGTCATTTAATAATTGTAGAACAATAGGCACTATTGTACACATTGTAATGTAATACAATAGTGTTTTGCAAATTCAATTCATTTTATTTTGTATAGCCCAATATCACAAATTACAAATTAGCCTCAGAGGGCTTTACAATCTGTACACATACGACATCCCTGACCTTTGACCTCACATCGGATCAGGAAAAAACTCCCCAAAAATAACCTTTGACAGGGAAAAAAGGGAAGAAACCTTCAGGAGAGCCACAGAGGAGGGTCCCTCTCCCCGGATGGACAGAAGCAATAGATGTCATATGTACAGAATGAACAGCGTTACAAAGTTACATAAACACATTACATGAATATGACAATGTATGAATGGAACTCCAATCCATGAAACAGAAGGAGGAACAGTTTGTAACACAGTATGTGATGTTTAACACTCAACACCATGAGTATTCTTGGTGGAAACCTTCCATGGGAATTAACAGGAATTTGCAGGACATATTGGGAATAATTTCATGTTTCCCTTGCCCAAATAAGAACAAATAGGTACTGTTTTTATGTTGAATTTGTTCAAAATTCCCAAGCTAACTTCCCATGGAAATTCTTCCAGAAATTGACCCTAAATGTTGAAACTCCATCTTTGAAGTATATTGTTAACAAAGAAAGATGGAGCCCTAATGAGGATTTTACTTTAAATATTCTGTGCCACACTGTTGCAACTTGTATGTTGCAACGGTTGAAATGTTGCCATGAAAATTAAATCAAAATGTGCTGACAAAAACGTAAGTAATGCTTTGCCTTTCAAATGTCTGTGACGCCAGGACTTCTACAGCCACAGTAACTGGGTGGAGATGGGCCAGCGCTTCATTTACCTCCACCTGCTGCAGCCGGAGGAGCCGGCCATCCCCGTGGCCGCCGGTAATTCTTCACATCTGTGTGCACACATAGCACATACCTGATTAATTGAGATGATGATTTGATTGTGGCCACTAAATAGCAGAAACTCTGACAAAAGGTGATAAATACTGTGGATGTTGACAGTGAAAAACAGGTGCGCAGGCAGGTGGATGATCAGCTGATGGGCGGAGGCCGGAGAACACTTAACCTAAACTGTAAAGTAACAATATTTGTAAATCAGCCAAACAGTCCCCGAAATTAATAAAAGATACATAACTTTCAGTTTAAGATAATTGTCATCACAGAAGACTAGGAGAATAAATAAAGTATTGTATAAAGTATTGCACAAAAGTTCAAAATAAAACCCAACAATCCGAGAGTTTGAGCTGCAACGATAAACTGATTAATCTGAACAGAAAATTAATCAGCATCTATTTAGTTCATTAATTGTTGAAGCCATTTTTTCACGTCCACATTCTCTGGATCCTGCTCAAACGTGACAACTTGTAAATGTCATGTTCACCATTTCTTATATTAAAATGCTGAGAAAATAGACTCTTCGATACAAAAAGATTATTGTCAGTTGCAGCACTAATCTGAAGTATATCCGAGATGTATGATGACTATCATGACTATATACTGTTCTATGTAAATCTTACATGTTATATCATACCAAAACCTCACATAGTGAACCTTATACAAAAGATACGGCCTTCAATCCCAACCCATACACCCAATGCCCAAACACACCCAATAGCAAAGTATTTGTATTTAAAAAAACAACACACTAACGCCCTCGTCCGGTCTGTCCACAGAAGAAACTCCCACCTGTATGGAGTGCTTCAGTGCCACCTGTCGGGACAACCTCCTGCCAAGAATGACCAACACACAGCGAGACACCCAGCTGCTCACCACTGGCTACTTCAACACTTTCCCTTCAAAACCTCACGGTATGTCAGTGAAACTTCAGCCACCCAATAGCTGGGGTCCTGCCAGATTAAAGCGAACGGATATATGTCCATATGGAATAGTGTGTAAATGTTGTTCCTTTTTTAAATAAGCTTAAAAATATATACGGCCCGTTTCTTTTTCAGGCAAATGTAGTCACGGAGGTATTCTGGACGGTAGCCGCTACATGGGAGCCAAAGGGGGCATCAACAAGGACAGCACCTCACCTCTCTTCTCCCCTCACCATTACCTCCACATGGAGGCCTCCAGATTAGCTATGGAGGCCACCTTGAGTGTACTGAGAGACATCAGAGACACTGTGGGCCGGAAGACCTTCCTCAGGTAGGCTTTGACAACTGTTATACAGGTCATTCTTGTTTAGTTCATTTTCTCGAGCGCATTTCTTGATTTGCTTCCACGCGTCCTTCGACAGGCTCTTCAGCGTGAAGCAGGTCCCTGCGTTGGTGTTTGTCATAGACACCACAGGCAGCATGTTTGAGGAGATCACTGCCGCTCGCTACCGGGCCCACTCCATCATCCAGAGCCGAGCCGGCAGCCCGGGGCAGCTGGGCACCTTTCTACTTGTGCCCTTCCATGACCCAGGTGAGAGCATAACTAATCATCTTACATGTTAAGCCTATAAGTACAGGTATAATGCAAGAGCTCAATGTGATACTAAGATCTGGTTCAAAGAAATGGTGCCTTTTTCACCTGACGACTACAAAGAGATGCACTAAGGGAACTGAAATGTATGCTTCCATTCTTTAAGTAAACAACACACATCCAAGTTCACAAGAACATAATTGGAATATCCGCTTTGAATGTGCCAGAAATTCCTTCATACTGAGGCCAAATAATGCAACCAAGTCCAACAAAATAAAATGGAATATATGTTAAAAAAAAGAATCACACTCACCACGCCTAGTGTTAGGAAATGGTAATGCGGCCTTGACTTTATTTCCAGTCCTAAATAGTTATTTTCCTCACATCTCATTGATTTCCTCGTTTACTCCAAGGAGAGGTTCAACCATAACAATTAACTAAATGCCCCGCCACCCCCAAACTAAAGGCTAGCTGGCTGCAACATTACCCTCCATATAACTCCACAAACATTTTTCTTTCTCGCCAACCCCAAACAATTCTCCTCCCTTTGTCGCCCCCAGGCCACGCCCCCTTACACCTGAGATCCTGGAGGAAACAGATCACCTGACCAGTGTTAGCGATGTGAGAGAATATACATGTTCTGCGTCTGCAGCATTGATCAAACTTTTTTTTTTATAGTTATAGAAGTATAATGCTAAATATGTGCAGTACTCTTATAGAATAAATCTTAATTATACAGAATATATGTATATGCTTGAGACAGTAGAGGGATCCTGCTACAACGTGACCATGTTAGCACAAATTCAGGTACATAAAGAAATGAGTTTGACACTGCGTTCAGCCTTTTGTGCTAAGCTAAGTGGCTACTGGCTGTAGCTACATATGAGTGTTCATTATATCATCTAACTTTTGGCAAGAGATAGCGAACAAGTGTATTTACCGAAATATAGATTCTTTTTTTTTTGCAATTACATTAAGATTCAACAATTAAAAAAGTTAAATGTGATGTTTAAAACCCTGAAAGATCTGCTGTTATTTCAGTTTAAAAAGACATCAGTTGTTGCTTGTAATGGACGCTTTTCTAGTCTTTCGACCAATCAAAGCGCTTTAACACTACATGACATCATTCACCCACTGATGGGAGGGGCTAAGGTTCCACCTGCGCATCAGCAGTTACAAACATACACACACAGTAGGCACAGCTACAATAGCAACTTTGGGGTTAAGTGTCTCGCCCATGGACACATCGACATGGGCTAGCGGAGCCGGGGAATCGAACCGCCGATCCTCTGATTGAAGGACGACCCGGCTCACCACTGAGCCACAGTCGCCCTAACATTTCTATCTCCGTGTGCTCTGCAGAGATAGGGCCGGTCTACGAGACAGATGACCCAAATCAGTTCATGCAGCACATGGAGAACCTGATGGCGCTGGGAGGAGGAGACGAACCAGAGATGTGTCTCTCTGCCGTCCAGGTACATTTAGATTGCTGTGTCTTTGGTGGTCGGGTGTGTGAACACACATGTACGGTAGCTAATTTCCCATCTTGCTGTGTGTTTTCAGCTGGCACTCACTCACAGTCCACCCCTATCAGAGATCTTTGTATTCACCGATGCTTCCCCTAAAGACGCCCACTTGTTTGACGTGGTGAAGGCCCTCGCACTGGAGAAACAGAGCAAAGTAGGACTTAATTTCTCTCTTTTAAAAGTGTTGTTATCGTCACTGTTGCACACATGCAGTTGCAATTTATGGGGGCATTTTCAGATTCTCAGCTGTAAATCATACATCTGATTAAACACATTTGACAAATTCATGAATGTAAAAGAAATTGAAGAACTTATCCAAGTTTGCAGTTACATGGTCACACTGCTTCAAACTAGTGAAGCAGCGTTACATACAGTATATAGTATTTTAAGATGAATGTGTTCCTGTTATTAACTTATTGAGTATGCCCCTCTTGTGTCTTATACTGTTCATTTATTGTGGAGAGAGACTGCAATCAAGCAAGTCCTCACATATTCTCTCCGCTCAACCATCTGTCATGTTATGGGCTGATTTTCCCACAGGTGACCTTTCTCCTCACTGAAGACCCCAACTATACATCGGAGAGCAGAGGGAGGAAGAGGAGGAAGAAGAGGAGGAGGAGGAGAAGGGAACTGTTGTCCCCTGATCGTTTCTCTCTCTACTCTTCCCTGTCCTCCCTGTCAGGAGGAATGACCATATTCACCACCAACTCTGACATCCGCAGTGTCTCTGCCATCGTAGAGGACAACACAGCCGTCGACAAGGTACGGCAGCAACTTCCTTTTGCTCAACGAAATCCAATGAATTCCTAAAACTAAGACAACTTTGTTTTTCTCTTGTGGCCTCTCTTTCTCAATGCGTGCAAGTTCTCGTCAATGCGTGCTCACGTATATGTCTATTGTGAGAAGAGCAATTTATATAGTGAGGCTTTTAGCTTTTGTGCTGTAAAAAACGTCCTTGTGCAGCAGTTTAAAATGACGTGGACGAGAGCAAAGAGAGAGAGAGAGAGAGAGAGAGAGAGAGCTAAAAGGTTGCAGGCTTTAAACCCAAAACAATGAGCTGAACAAAAAAAGATTAGAGAATGTCTCCTCCCTGCCCAGGTGACCCTCCTCCATGTGGAAAGTGCCGGAGAGTTGATGTCCTCTCATTCTTTCAGAGTTGACGGCTCAGTGAAAGACGTCACACTACACGTCACTGGCCTCCTCACCGAGTGTGTCCTCACCAGCCCATCAGGTATAACTGCAGGGCGAAGCTGCATGTGTGTGTGTGTCTGTGTGTGTGTGTGTGTGTGTGTGTAAAGTGCAAGCCCACTTTGTGCTTGCTCATATAAAGTCCTACAATGCCGCTACTCTTCTTTGCATTTGATAATAAAAAAAAAACCAATCCCACTTGATCATTGTGCCCTTCTTGTTAGACCAAAGCCAGTCTCTGTTGAGCCAGCAAGGCCCTCTGGCAGAGTTGGAGCGCTTCGAGGGTCTGTACCGCATCAGCCTGCTGTCTCCCACACAGCCGGGCCAGTGGACGCTCCGAGCCAAGAGTGACGGACACCTCGCGTTCCATGTGATAGGTGAAAGAAGAAGAAAAAGAAAACCCTTGAGCAGTTGATTAACGGTGCATTCGCTCTTATTCAATTGTCCTTGTGCTGACAAATTTGTATGTTGATCTACACCCTCAGGTGACAGCAGTGTAGATTTCCTGTATTACTTTGCCACGGTAACCAACGAGACACACCCAGGTCTGGCTAGAGTGGAGGGTAGTCCAGTAGCAGGTAAGAGCTTTTTCTTTAAAAAAAAATATAATTAGGGATGTATCAGTGCAAGCAGGAATGCGTCGTCGACGTGCCTATAATGTGATTTCTTAGGAGTTCCTGCCTTTCTGGTGCTGGCTGTGACGGGCCTGGCTCCAGACGAGGAGGCGTCGTTCAGTCACGTGACGCTGCTGGGAGCTGACGGGGAAAGCCTCCAGCAGGTGAAGCTGAACTCCTCCTCCTCCTCCTCATCATCCTACTCTGTGGAGGAGCTGGTGGGACGGGTGGACTCCGTTCCCGTCAGCCCGTTCTGTGTTCGGCTGACGGGCCGAGACCGCAGAGGAAACAAGCTGGAGAGGGTTTCCGCAGAGATGGTTCAGCCCACTCGGGTTCAGATACAGGTAGTGATGAACAAGACATGGGCGCTGTCTCAGAATATGACTTTCCCTTGAGCCGATGGATTTCTTTTCACATCGGCGTACCTGAAATCAACTGGCTGTGATGATGTTTCATTGTTTACGTGTCACCTTCTCTGCAGGTGTTGTCTGTCCCCCGCCTGGTGCCCGGTCACAGCACAATGGTGGCCTTTGACATCCTGAACCACGGCCCGGCCCGACTCTTCAGTCTGACTGCCGATGACGACTGTGGATATCTTCACAAGAGAGGACCTCACAGGTAACGCAGAAAAAAACTAAAAAAAGAATTTGCTTAGGGAGAAGATTTAATTGTATATGACCCCCCTTTGCAATGATGCAGGATCATAGGAATGTGATATTACTACATTTCAAGCCCTTTTTGGCCTTGTGTTCTTTAAGTTTGAGTTTCTGACCCTCAGGTTCCATGTTGCAGAACAAGGGTCTGTCCGCGATCAGGTGGACCTCCTCACTCCTGCCACAGCTCGTTCAGGAGCCACTGTCACCCTAACACTCACTGTGCGTGCTCTTGACTCTCCGGACTCAAATTACGCCGTGACCTACTTGACTGTGATCCCCCCGGTGAGCATTAAGTGACATACTCACTTTAATTGTTTCATGCAGAGGTTTCCTGTTTGTTTGTTTGTTTGTTTTTTGTCCGTAATGATCTGAATTTGCTGCGTCTGACATCACTTAATCGTTCTCTTGCAGGATCCTGACACGTCCCCACCGTCCTGCTCTGCTGCACGAGTACAGTCCACGTGTCCTTCCGTTTGCAACGAGTCCAGCTGGAGCGCATCTCTGGTCGTGTCGGACAGGGGGCGCTCCGGCCTCGCTGCCCTCCAGCTACAGAGTGGTGAAGGCATCCTGACTTTATTCCACAGCCCCCCACCCACAGAGGACAGCCTGGCGGAGGACCAGCAACAGGCACACAGGGACAAGGCAACCAGTGGAGGCCACCACCACCACCACCACCATCACCACAAGGCCAGATTAGAGAACGGAGACCCACCTCTGAATATTTCTGAATGGGCACCCGGCTCATCTCAGCCGCTGTGGGCAAAGTACACGTCCAGCTGCTGCTCCGCTCAGGCTGAGCTGCTGGTGTGGGACGCGGCTGGAAACATGAAGCGCTGCCATCTAACATCTGGCCAGCAGCGGCGGATAAGAGACAAGAGCACAGAAACCAGTGGAGCTGGACGGATTACACTCACAGCAATGGTTTTCTCGTTGTTGCTGTGGTCTTTTCTGCTTTAGGTCGATGTGAAATCAAATGTTTTGCAGGTTAAATCTATGTGTTGATCACTGGATACCAGCAGCCCACACAGAGCTGCACAAAGGACAGATACAAAACACATTTAATCTGTGAAACATGAATGTCTTAATGGCTAATTCGTGCTTGCTACTGTAATTTGTAAAGAAGGTGCTGAATAAAGTGTTAATGATTGTATTATTACTGCCACTGTCTTGAATTATTTGCTGTTCTGGACATCTGATATCACAAAGACTACATTACAGCCATGAAGTGAATCATTTGGACATGACTTTGCAGAAAATAATAATGATTCTGGTGGACCTAAAGGAAAATAGTAAAAAGCAACGTTGGAAAATATCAACCATGCACGTGAGCACAGTGTGACTGTTACGGTCGATTGCATTCACCGCATACTTTAGTCACCAAGACAAAGTAAACATAAATACATTTTTGTACCTGACAGTTTATAGGATATAAAGGTATAATAATGTGTAACTGAAAATGAATGACTTTAGTTAGTAGAACTAACTTATCGCCCGAGTAAGTGAAAGTAATTACATATTCTTAGACACCTCCTAGATATCAGATCTAAAGAATAAAAAAATTAAGAATAAAAAAAGTATCACAGTGAGATTAATGTCTCCAATGTCTCTGTTTGAGCGTCTCATGGCAGCTGTCTGAGAGCAAAGTGGGTGTAGCAATGTGCACACATGTCAAATCCAGTTGAAGGCAAGAAAGTTGCCAACATAGGAGGAATTAGGCACGGTACGTAGGTGCTGTGCAACTTGTTGAATTTCAATTGACACTGTACACACATAACAGGAGAATGTATTGAGAATTGAGAGTCCTTTTTATAGATCTGAAAGAACACACAAGGAATATTTGAGCTGAACGAGACACGACATACAGCAACTAGGATGTCAGTCAATCAATTGCCGTTTAGATATTGCAATTCATGCTCAACCGTGGCCGATAATTGACGTTTCCATTTAGAACTGATTAACTGGTCAGACAGTTGGTCGTTGCACGACGTCACAGACTCAGAGGTGAATATAAAGCCAGAGAAGGCCTGTGGGTTCACAGGACGATTGGGTTCAGACTGAGCTTTTTGGTGAACGATGAATGAAGAATGTGCCACGAAACACAAGCAAGTGGAGGTGGTGGAGAGAGGGCACTGGGGCAGCAAGGTGGAGTTTCTCCTGGCCGTGGCGGGGAACGTCGTCGGCATCGGCAACGTGTGGAGGTTTCCTTACCTCTGCTACAAAAACGGAGGGGGTAAGAAAAACACGAGGTTCACTCTCGTTCCCTAGAATCTCTCTCGTACACATGTATGGCATTGTTGTATCTTTTGTAAGTTCAGGTGCATTCCTGGTGCCATATCTGGTGTTTATGGTGACCTGCGCCGTACCCTTGTTCCTACTGGAGACAACTGTGGGCCAGTACACCCAGGAGGGCGGCGTCACCTGCTGGAGGAAGATGTGCCCACTGGTGGAAGGTATACAGTATATGCTGCTCAGGAGCCTCATTGACGATTCACTGGAAACAATCTCTGAATGATTTGCTCAAAGAGGAGCTGGCAAGAGGATGAATGTCAGCAGGGAAAACATTGACAAACTGGCAACCGCATGCCCTCTGAGATCATCAAAGTCTGTTTACAGGTCTTGAAATAAATAACAAATGAATGAGAGGGTGTGGAATAAGAAAGAAGTGAGCTTGACAGAGTTTTACGGCACACTTTTTACTTACTTTTTGATAGAGAAGGAGAATGTTCATCAGTTTAGATGTCTGACAATATAGAAGCACAATGTTTAATCTCTGCAGTGCTTTTTTATATTATATTACATTTGATATTAGTTCTAGTCCAAACATATTGACATTACAGATTGGAATCTTTTCATTACAACAAAGAAATATTTGGAGATTACATTGACGATAAATAATTAGTCAAATTGAATAATTGATATGAATAAATATCAGCTACTAACTTGGGTTAAATCTTAAATCAAGTGACATTTCACTCTGGAGAAATCCAGATTTCTTTTTGTCCATTTATCATCATGGAAAAGTAGCCTCTCGCAGTTAGTGAGCAGTTTTGGTGACACATTGGGTCGGTTAGGATTACGTGCACCGTTAAGCGGTTTAATGGATAAATGGAGTGGGGTCAGGATTGTATGTTTGTCCGTGTGGCCCCCGCAGGTATCGGCTACAGTGCGCTGCTGATCCTCTTGTACAGCTGCGTGACCTACATGCTTATTCTGGCCTGGGCTTTGCTCTACTTGGTGTTCTCCTTCAGCTCACAGCTCCCCTGGGCCAGCTGCAACAACGACTGGAACACAGGTGAAATGGAGACTGTCGCATGCATTAAGGTCGACTTGATTGCAGACTAACGTTAATGTTATGTTCAACGCGCCAGTGACTTTTCTGTCAATTAAAAAGACTTGTGAGAAAATGGACAAAAATAATGGTCCAAATTAAATCAAGGGAGAAATATTCAGACTTTTACCCCCAATATGGGTCAGGTTTTAGAACCCTTGAATCCTACATTGCCCATAATGCAACTCGATAGTGCATTTAAATGCGCCCCGTCTGTCTGTCTACATCTTTCAAACTCCACACCAACAGCTTGTAAAGCTGTTCGTTGAAGATTTGAAGTCCCCAGCCCAAAAGCGAGGTTATTTTTCTCAGACTTTGGCGACCTCCACCTAAAAGCCACAGAAGACATTATATACATCTGCTTGGTGACTATTAATATATGGTTTGTCTCACTATCCTTTCAGATCACTGCATAGACATTTCCACACGGAATAAAACCTTCGCGTGGACCAACCAGATGAACGCAACCTCTGCTGCCACAGAGTTCTGGGAGTACGCACGCCGATAGGCAAACTGAGCCTCTGGGTTGATTTCAATCTCCTAATATTCTCAATAAAACACTTTTTTCGTTCCTTCTAGACGACGAGTGCTCGCTATCTCGGGGGGGATTGAGGAGATAGGCAGTATCCGATGGGATTTGATGTTGTGCCTGATTGCAATATGGATCATCTGCTACTTCTGCATCTGGAAAGGGGTCAAGTCCACAGGAAAGGTATTTTTAATAAGCTCTAAAGCTGTGGTAAAAGTCTACACCGTTTATCTCTAAATGTCTTCTTTTCCCAGGTGGTGTATTTCACTGCTACCTTCCCATATGTGATGTTGGTTATTCTTTTGATCCGTGGACTCTCTCTTCCTGGGGCTCTACAAGGAGTACTGTATTATCTTCTTCCTGATCCCTCAAGACTCGCAGACCCTCAGGTATGGGAGATGCATTATATACTGTAACGCTGTGGACTTCATGGACACATTGTACTCACCGTTGAAACAGGTTTGGTTGGAGGCCGGGATTCAGATCCTCTTCTCATACAGTCTGGGCGTGGGCACCTTAACTGTGCTCGGCAGCTACAACACCTACAACAACAACTGCTATAAGTGAGTATTTCTCAATGTCGGACTGAGAGTTACGCAATAACAATAGGTTTCTCTATTTCTTCACATCTTTACAACACGTTTTTTTTTGCAGAGACTGTCTGTGGCTGTGTTTGCTGAACAGTGGGACCAGTATAGTAGCTGGGTTCGCAGTCTTCTCTGTGCTGGGATTCATGGCTCACGAGCAGGGCGTTCCCATTGCAGAAGTGGCCGAGTCAAGTAACGCAAGCCATCAGAGAGGTATTCAGAAAGATGCAAAGTATCCAATATTTCACCAAAAAAATAAAAAAACAGATTAGAGAACTCCAAAAACAAAGACAGATTTGTGCATGAGAACTTAGTTTTTTCTTTCTACTTCTCACATGAATCACCTCACAAACCCTCCAAAGGTGTCCTGTGACCCTTTGGAGAGGCCTGACCCCGAGGTTGGGAACCACAGCACTAAACTACCTATCTGTGTATAAACTAGTTGAAACTAGCTCCACCTGCAGCTACAACTGTAAGATGCCCACCCCCATGCAGGACACTCTGGCAGCTCAGTATTTCTTTTTTACAGTTTTTTATTGCTTATTTAAAATACTTTTTTATTTTTTACTACGTCTCTTGTTTGCACTTTACCTTCTGCTGCTGTAAATCCTGTTGATTTCCCCGCTGCGGGACTAATAAACGTTCATCTTATCTTATATTACTAATAAAGGATGATCTTATACACTGATTAATCAATATTAAGAATATAGTACGTCAAATATAATGTTTAAGTCAACAGGGCCCTTTCACCACAGCGTGTGTACTTTTACTTAAGTAGAAATCTGACTGCATGACTTGTACTTGTTAATGAGTATTTAAGTGGAAGCTTAAGAGGACTTCTTTTACTGCTAGTCCATGATGGGTAAAATGTTGCTGCCATCTTGAGGACAATCGTAGACATGACAAGCACATTTACAGTGACTCAGTGCTGATAAATCTGATAATAGGTCACATGTGTACATATGTATCTACACACACATATACTTTAACAATACATTATTCTAATCAGGCATATGAAATGTATTCATGTTTGGTGTTGTCCAGGTCCGGGCTTGGCGTTCATTGCGTACCCTCAGGCGGTAGCCATGATGCCTCTGCCCCAACTGTGGTCCATCTGCTTCTTTGTCATGCTCATCCTCTTGGGTCTGGACACAGAAGTAAGATGTACTCTCGATGAACTCGTCGTAAAAGACAGAAATTCCCTATTCGTCAATGTACTTATTTGTGTCTCTCCCTTTTCTCTGTACAGTTTGTTGCCATGGAGGTCGTCATGACGTCCATCATCGATATGTTTCCCACGGTAATGCGCAGGCCGGGCCGGCGGGAGCTTTTCCTCCTCCTCTTCAGCATCATGTGCTTCTTCTTTCAGCTGATCATGGTCACCGAGGTCAGTATTTAGTCATATTATGTTATATATATATATATATATATATATATATATATATATATATATATATATATATATATATATATATATATTATCAGTGTATTCTCAATTATAACAACTTTAAGATGATGATTTTGTTTCATGCATGCATCTGAAATGCAAAGTAAATAATAATAAAAAAAACATGTCATATTCATGTCGTTGCTGTCGTCTCCAGGCAGGAATGTACGTGTTCCAGATGTTTGACTACTTCGCTTGTAACGGAGCCTCCATCCTCTTTCTCTGCGTGTTTGAAACCGTGGCACTGGGATGGATATTTGGTAGGTGTATTGTTTTTTTAAAAGGGGCAATTTCATAAAGGACCTACATAAATTTGGGGGCACTCGCAAAGGACAGGCATAAAAGGAAAAAGCTAAATCAAAGCAGCACAGGCTGAGATATGACTTTTAGTCCCTTTAGTTCTAAAAAAAATGTTTATTTCCCATAATGCATCAAACCCCTGATGACATCATTGTGGTTATTTTCTCAGGCTTGGCAAAGCCTTCATAGGCTAAAGGTATCTCTAACTACAAGTAAAACTGGCCTTTTATGTGAAAAGAAATAACTGATCATCCCACCTCGTCTCCGACAAAGGGGCAGAGCAGGTGTGTGGCATCGTTAAGGACATGACAGGTGTGCACCCCAACCCGTTCTTTAAAATCTGCTGGCTTTACCTCACACCACTGGTCTTACTGGTGAGTAAAGTCCAATGTTGAGAGATATTCTTCCAGGGGAAAAAGTCAGGATAACTTCTGAATTGTTATTGTTTTTATTGTCTTCTCAGGGCTCCTTTATATGTTATTTAGTTGAGTATCAGCCTCTGACCTTTAACCGCTGGTACGTGTACCCAGCCTGGGCATACGTGTTGGGCTGGGTTCTGTCCATTTCCTCCATCTTACCTGTGCCGGGATGGGCGCTGTATAAACTGGGAACTGGGACTGGGAACTTCAGGCAGGTGGGACACCTGTGTTATTGATTTTGATAATTAATTCAAGAAATTGAATATATACCTCGTATAATGATTACATGGAGTATGTCAATAAGCTAAAGAGCAATGTATGTATGCAGATTTTAATCACCATACACATGTACTAAATGCTTCAAGAAGCCCCCCCCCAAAAAAATGACTCAAGCTTATAAAATGTCCCAAAGGTTGCGACAGAGAGGTCATTTCTAGGATTTATTATAATGATTATTAGGCAGTATCGTGAGAGTCTTTCAAAGTGTGAAACGTTTAGGTGTATTGATTAAAGCACAGTGTCGATTTTGCAACCGCCTCTAAGCAATGTAGGTCTCGTTTTACACGTCTGCTTCAAGTTATTGGTGAATGTGTCTCTCAATTTTCTCAGCGTTTCCACCATCTGTGCCAACCGGCCCCCGACTGCTGGCTGACCCAAAAGAAAGACGAAACTGAGCTGCAACACATCGGAGGGGAAGAGCTGCACTGGCTCACGTCCAGTTGACGTCAAACAGGAAATGACCGTGAACTCTTTATCAACAACATGTATGTCTGCAACAACTTTCCTTTTTAAATCTCTTTGTATTGGCTTGTTTGAAAAAGGTGCGGCATTAAAAAAGTAATTGAGCAAAGATTGGTTCTAGAAATATATATTGAAAATACATTGCAGGAAAACACTCCTTTAACGGTCTCTGTGAAAACAACGTACTAATTAATTTTAAGTTCTTGACATGATTTTATAAGAGAGGTTACTCTGTCGCCATGGAGTTAAACAGAAAAACTGGAAAGGATCAATTCAAGGTCACATGGAAGCCTTTAGAGAAACCATATTACAATAACAACTTGAAAAGACTCATATGATGCAACGACAAAATACATTCCTCACATTGCTTTATTTAAATACCTTGAATTTATGGAAAAATACACTGGAAAAACTTTTCAGAAATGCTTGGGCAGTGACGTCTGAGATATAGATGACAAATAATTAACTTATCACATACTCAAACTCCCAATGCAAACTGTACTCCATCTTTGCCTTAACACGTCTCTTAGCACGTTGCACGTGGTCATCAAAGTGAAGACGGACAACAGAGCTGCTGCATGAGAGGAAACCACATGACTGATTACCTTTGAGATGCAGAGTGGAATTATTCTACTAGAATATGATGTGTGCTGCATTTGTAAAAATGAACATGATATGACAACGATGTGCACCGGTAATGCAAAAATATACCAAGTGGAAAAAAGAGCTATTAAGGCTTGGTTGTATGTATAATATTTGGATAGAAGTCCTCCTTGTGGCGGTCCAGTGTAGTGCAGTGTGTGACGTTACAGAGAGATTTCCTCTGCAGCACTGAAAAGCGCTCCATGTTTCCTGAAAGTGACATTTCTCTGGGAGCCTTTTGGCATCGGCTGCGTCGGTTTGAAGGCACCAGTGTTGTTTATCACCTTGTTTGGACTGCTGTCTCTCTCTCTCTCTCTCTCTCTTTGGCTCACGTACAGAAGCTTATAAGAAAGCATTTTCACAACATTTATCTACCGAGAGCTGAATTTATTCCTCCTTTCACTGATTCAAGTTGATCTGACGGGAGAGCGAAACAACCAACAGGCGTAATAATATATATACTGCATTGCAAGCTGTGTGTGTAAGCCAATTTGCTCTGCCTCCCGGGGAAACGCACATTATTGTCACATAATCCTTTAAGTGCCTCACAAGCAGAGGCCCTCTACACATCTTTGAGTGGTTCTATAAAAATCTGCAGTGGTATACTGAATTGCACTTGAGAGAATTAAATCAACTTTCAGATGTCAAACACTTAAATCTGATGGAAAATGTTAAGACAACCGGAAGAAAAGAAGAAGAAGAAGAAAAAAAAGACACGTACTGCAACATGGAGAATAGGTACGAATCATTGTTGGTTTCCCTTTGACCCGCAGAGATATTTTGCGCAATCCCTATAAACTAAAGTTTAAATAACCAGGGATGAACACATTAAAGCCACACGTAAAAATCCCCAAAAATAGCCCTGAGTACTCGCGCTCCCTTTAAAAAGGCACTGCAGATTGTGCTAATCGGTAGAACTGTCAGGAGGCATGAAGGTGTCTTTCTCTGGCAATTTATCTCCGGCCACGAGCTCCCTGGCCGAGTCCAAGTCAGGTATTGCAGTGAGACAGCGAGACGACGGCGCCTCGGAGCTCTCGGCACCTCGTGGCCCTTTGGCGTCGCCTGTGGAAACACGCGCCGGTCGACCGGCAGAATCTGGATCGCGTGGAATTTGAACATTTTGCAGGATTTTTATGTCGGGGTAGCTGCCAGACTCGGCCATCGCTCGGTATACATGTTCCCAGGCTGCGTTATCGCTCCGGGTGCAGCCGGGGTTGCTCACAGCCTGGCACAGCAGCTCTGTGTGCTGGCGGAGCTGGGCAATGTCCCGCTCTGTGGCGTTGCTCTGCCGCAGCAGCTCCTTGGTTCGCAGTGTTATGTCCAGCAGACCCGATTGTCTCAGGATCTCTACCGTGTTGAGGAAACGGTGTTGGCGAGTTCTGGTGGAGCCGTTTCTGTGAAGTCCTCTGGTTTTGAGGACGGAGGAGGTGGCGGTGTACAGAGCGGAACCGGATGGGGGGCTTTGGCTCAAGGAGACAGTCGCGGGACTGGAGGTGGACGGGCGATCTGCGGTTGGAGAGGAACACGGCGGCCTGGCGGTTGAGGCTGCTAATTTGGGTTGCTCATAAAGGCGCTGCTCAGGTTGACTCCTGGCCACAGGTGTGTTCTCAACCTCGTGTTCTGTGCACACTCTCTTGCTAAGATTCTGCGATTCGTCATTCGGTGACGATTTATCCGGCGGCTTCTTGCTGGGGTGTGGCGCAATGCGTGGGTAGGAGTTGAGAATGGGCAGGTAAGTACCCTTTGTGTTCTCGCCTGAGATGTTGGAGCTCCGGGACGAGGGCTTGTGGAGCTGACGAGTGGCCGGCAACGTGCTCGGCTGCTGGAAGAGGATCATGTGGGCGGCGCCAGAACTGTTGTTTTCCCTGCTTCCGTTCCTCTGGGGCAGCCGATCTCTTTCCGGCTGGTGGGACAGGGAGCAAGAAGGAAGCAAATACGAGACAGATTTATATTGATACATTACTCTTTTTTTTATGCATGTATAAAAGAGATGTCCTGAAGTCAAATCAAGTCAGCGTAAGGAATTATGGAGCAATGCTTCTATAGCACCTCAAGCAGTCAGTGCTATTTCAAGGTCCAAATATGGGACTTTTATTTAAGAATATCTCTAAAGTCATAGAGTAAAAATGCTTGAATTTTGTGTCTGCATGTAGCCAGAGATGCCCTCAACTCAAATGCAACAGTCATCGTTAACAATCTTGTTTTTCCAGCGACACAAAATCAAAAAAATAAGACATTTACTTCACAATTCAGTGGTATTGTTACCGGACACAGGGGACTTGTTTTATCCTTTTTGTAAACTATAATCCAATCAAGCTGATTTCCGTACCTGTTGTCAACACCTTCTTTTGAAACCAAGACGTTGTCCCACGTGTGGCCCAATTACAATGTCCCCTCTAAGGCCTTAAGGCCCTGAACCCTCAGGGACGATACTGACGTCCCCTGGCAGAGTGTGAGAGGCTGCGAGGGCTCGACATGGAATAAATATGAATGGGACAGGACTCTGTGGCACCATATCACGTTACCCCGGTGACAACAAAACATGGGATGGACAATCGTGAGGTAATTGTCAAATCCATTGACTTGCTTTCGTCGAACTGCTTCAATAACAAAATTATAAGAAATAATTTAAATGGTTGATGAATAAACCAGGTGTTCAATAAAGCCTCTGTTTTTATGTACCATTTGAAATCCTTAATGTGAATGTTTCTGTCAAAATGTTGGTGGTAGATGCAGAATGTCCCTTCTTAGAAGAAGTACCACATATGAATGCAAAATATGTAATCACTCACTTTGCAACTTAGTCTATATTTTTTCTATTCACACCTTTTATCTCCCCAATTTCCCAAATCTTGGTGTGCAGGTGCACAGTTTCAGAGAATCATTATCTACAGAGGGATGGTGTGTTTTCCTAACCTCGCAGCCTGAGCTTACCCCCCCCGTCTTACCTGATTGATCACAATGTTATTGATGATGTAGATGGGTGGGAGCTCGCGGTCTGCTGGCATCAGGGTAGGTTTTCCAGGATCCCCGTGCCGAAGATCTTTATTTTGTCCCGACTGTGCGGTTTCTGGGCGCTCGTCGCCTCTGCACTCGCTTTTGTTGCTCCGCTGGTCCTCCACATCCGTCTGCTGCCCGTCTGTAGAGAAGAAACACATGCTGACCGACAAAGCCATGCTCTCAAAGAGACTACTTTTGTGACGTAGGCTATATTTATTCCACCTAAAGAAATATGCAAACATGTACTGTATTTTCACAAAAAGGAAGTGAGGAGGACCAGACATGCTTTTATATATTCTTATTTCCACTCTAAAAAGCAGCAACAAATGACATTTTATGATTGATGAGTGAGATACTGTACTCTGAGTACAGTATCTCGCTGCATCATCTGCCTATGAGTCATAGGCTTCAGACAGTCATTGGCAGAAAGGGATTTGTGTAAGTGCACGTTGACCTTCTTCGATCAATTTATGACCACGGATTTTAGGAATAAAAACGCTTTATCGGATGTGGATGTAACCGTTATCAAAATAAACCTGAAAGTCAGCACAATAACCGTGTTTGTTTTCATAGTTTCATCACAAATAAACAATGTCCTATTTATTATGTACTGCAATGTTTGTCCCATTCAGCTTCTATTACTACCGCTGCTTGAGCTGACTCGTTAAGATTGTCCTAGACAATGAAATTTGGCAAATTGCTTTGGTTACATATTTACTCACCAGAGTAGCCCGAGTCTCTTTCTGAACTGCAGCGTGAGGCCCTCCCACTGGAGTGCTCTGCGTCTTTGGTATCGCGCATTGCCAGCAGAGTCATACGGTTGCTTTTATTTTTGGCATTCTTGCTGGATGTAGCACAAAAACTGTGCTCGCCCAAGAAAGGGTGTTCCTTCGGCATGCTGGGCCCTAACGAGAGAAAACATGATATTAATAGTAATAGCATAAAAACAAACAAAACATTTATGTTGCTCTCTTGAGTCAGAGGTCTGCGTTGGCAGTGTGATGGACTGGTGACATGCCCGGGTTGTGCCATAACTAACACCCACTGCATTCTGGGATAAGATCCAGCCTGTCATTTTTATTTATCTTTTTTTAATTTATTATTTAGACGCAAAACATCACAAATTTGTAACCAGCAAATCATGCACGTAATAGTTACATCATATGCATACCCACAAAGAATAGCCTTAATGTGAGCATATACAGTGTCATAACGAGATTATATATATATATATATATATATATATATATGTATATACATATATATATATACACACATATATGTATATACATACATATATATACACATATATATATACATATATATACACACATATATATACACACACAGTATATATTTATATATATTCTGTTCAAGGTCATGAGAAAAACACATTTGTATGAACTCCTTTTGTGCACACTTTCCATGCATGTGTGTGCATGTCGTGGCCACGTGTGTTTACATTGTTTTGAGTCCACAGAGAGAAACACAAATAAAACGCAAGTGACGTCTTTCAGCTGTGACTTCCAATTACAGAAAACTTTACAATTCGTAAAGCAGTCAGTGGATTTTAATTTAGCTTTTTTTTTTTTTTTTTCCCATGTGCGTTTGGGTTTGGATTATTGCATCTTAGGGTCAAAGTGCAAATCCAAATACAGACAAGGTCGCACATGGGTGGCTGAATCAGCTGGGGAAATGATCCGCTATAGTCCACCACTTTATAGTTTACCCTGAATAGCACAAGATACCGCTCTGTGCTCTCCATTATGAGTCTGTAACGCATACATGGGTGCTCCGTCTCTACAGCTACACCAACACAACTACACCCACCCACACACTTCATGTTCACGTGTTCTACCAAAACCTAAAAACAGCATCAACATGTAAACTCTCCAGTGGAACAAATGCACATTAGGACCTGCAAGTGATACGTTTGACTCTTGAATGACTCGCTGTGTAACTTCATTGTGCTCCACCACGTCTCCCTTTCATAGAAAATGTCCGCTATGGTGGAAGTATGCGACACTTTTTTATTATTTTTTTTATTCGGTCGTGTGTGTGTGTGTGTGTGTGTGTGTGTGTGTTGGATCCACCCCGTGCCTCAAATATCACAGAGGCAGTGGGTCCCTGAAGGCATCACATCTCGCTCTCAGCTGAAACAGCAGCACCAGCACCCCTTCGCCTCCGCCTCCTTCCACTCCCATTATGTAACATTCAACTTAGATATACACTTCCTCTCACACGGGCCGCTAACGCATAAACAAAACAACAAAAAACTCTCACTCACACACACACACACACACACACACATACACACACACTCCACGCTAATCAAAGTGGTCTTTGTCGAAATTAAAAATGGCACAATGCGTCGTTAACAGGTCAGCAGCCACATGCGAGCCCAGAAAGTTATAAAAGAGTGAGCGCTTGAATAGGAAGTGAGAGACATTTGCGTCTTTTTCCAAAGCGCTGATTATCTCCTCCGTCTGCGCTGGAAAAACTTACCTTCAACACGCAAAACAGACGACTGTTTTTCCAATAACGGTCGTTTTCACCCCACTTGCACGCGCTCTTAAAGCGCTGAGAAAACGCTAACGTTAACTTACAGTGTCATGTTTAAAATGTTTGTCAGTTACAGTGAAAAAAAAACAAAAAAAAAAACACACACACACAATTTCCCTTTCTTTGTCAAATAACCTACAGCGTGAGATAAGACTACAGTGAACCGGGAGGTTGAGTCGGGCTGACATAAGGTTGTCTGTCAAGTTGGTCAGGGCTCGGACAAATCATACAAGGTTGGTTTCAAAATAAAACGCACGCGGACAAGCGCGAGGAGGATTTCATATATAATACCACACGGTCCGATAGCTTTCAGACTAATTAAGAATCCCCTTTGATTTTAACATCGTCAAGCAGTACTTACCTGGACGTTTATCCCAAAGCGGCAGCTTCCCCGCTTTTGTTTTGAAATTATTTTGGCTAAATTATAGATAGCTTGACGTCGCCGTTTGACGTGACTACGAAATATACAAAAGAAATAAAAAAGAGGAGAAGGAAGAAACGAAACACATATCGAAATGACTGTCGAATGACAAAAGACGGATACCACGTGTCCACCAAATGACGCAATTAAACACGGGTGGGGGGGTGGAGGTGTGCGTAATTGTCAGCGGTACCTCAGTTGAACCCACAGACGCCTGCTGCTCGGACCTCCCACCAGACACAATAAAAACGATCCCTCTCCGCGAGCTAAACGCCGATTGAACCGTGAGACGACTACGACAGCCAATCAGAAAGGAGCGCACGTGTAGCAGCGAGACGGTCGTGGTGAAGGGAAAACCCAATTGTGCAACAAACAACAACAAAAAAGAGGCTCACTGCAATACTTTTATATATTTGAATTTAGTTATGTCACATTTGGGGGAGGGGGAAACTAACAATAATGCAACAAACAATTGGTTTCAGGGTGGAACAATATTATATATATATATATATATATATATATATATATATATATATATATATATATATATATATATATATATATATATATATATTTTATTTTTTTTCTTTAAATCACAGTAACTGGAGTTGCAGGCTCCAGTCATGTTGCTGGGTTTTTATCCAAAACAACAACTGACCACAGCTTTGCGCACGTGTCGCCAACAAACCCATTGCCGCTTGCTGGAACGAGCCTGCATACACATGACTGTCGAAAGCCAATGTAACTGAGGAGGTGACAGACACGCAGTTACACAATATCTACGGCGTCGGATACTCTCGATATGTGCTGCAGCAGCAGCCGTCCGGCATTCTCCAAAGCGCCTCCTTTGAGCCAGTCAGCTGTGTCAGTGCGATTGCACATGTGAGCAGGAACTGCCAACCAATGCAGCCAGTAGGGGGCGCCGTTGTCACGTAGAACTGCACTACGTTGCAGTTTGTGGACAAAATAATAAAAAAAAAATATATACAAAAAACAGCTGAAACTTTTAAACTTTGCAGCAGACACTTTATTTTTACATTAAAATTTTCATAATAACTTGATAGACAGCCCACGTCCTCTTCACAAAACGACAAGGACGCAATGAATACAATTCAAATATTTTCTAAATCGGCTGCAAGATAAGATCATAAAACAGGAGTGCCACTGGGTTAGCTAAATCACATACATGCAAAGTGCATACAGTCCTTTTTGTCAAACGGATGTTTGGCATCAACATCTTTCACACTTCTTCCTCACCCCAAGTCCACGGTAACTCTTCAGGATCCACAGCAAAGTATATCCAGGCTCGGTCAGAGGCCTGGGCTGCACCGGCGTCAAGTCCTCAAGCGATACTGGTCCAGCGTCTCCACTTTGACGCGTTGGCATATATTTACGTTTCTGGGAATCGGGAATGTCAAGTGCATACACCCAGCAGACCTGCGTCGTTCTTTAGACCCGGGTGCCTGCTGACATGCATGGTCTCTGGGGAGGAGAATTTGATAAAAGTAGCGCAGGTCTCTCGGGTGTGGGCCTTGGCTGCGGCGTGGGCCAGGATGTGCATGATCCTCAGCATGGAGGACTCACTGAAAAACACAACAGGTCCACTGAATGCTGACTCTTATTAAACACCTGGTACGTTTTTGCATACATGATGATGCCCCGGGTAAATGCTTTTCAAAGTTACGGTGGATCATCTTATAAAATCAAGACACACCTGCCGACATGGATACTGGAGGCCAGACACCAGGCCGCATCCCCTCCTGGTGTCGGGGGCTCCTGCAGGACTTGGCGGGACACGCAGAGGGCCGCTCCTGCCAGCTGCACGGGCAGAAACTCCACACACTGGCTCTCCAGGAGAGACAGCTCCAGCAGATACCGGGCCATCCACACCGCCTGGTGGCACAGAGGACACTTCATACCTCCGCCCACTGGAAAGTAACCTCAGCATGAGCAACCGGACAAAAAGAACAAAAGAGAGGTACAGATCTACCTTGGGACTGCAGCGAGCAACCGAGGCAAGGAGGAGGAGGAAGAGCAGAGGGGGGCAGTAGGACAAATCGAACTTGAGCCCCAAGAGGACCCTGCGCTCCATTCGCAGCAGCTGATGCTTCGTGTAGGTGTGGTCCATCAAGTAGCAGAGTCCAGACACCTGAAGGAAGAAGCACAACAAAAAAGGAGGAGAATGGGGTTCGATTGTTACTCATTACTACATTCAGTCTCGGTCCGTGTAGCTTTATAGTTGGGGAGGGCAGAGCCGGCTTACCTCGGGCAGGAGACACTCTTCCTTCTTTGCAGCGAGGAAGAGGCAGACCATGCCGAGGAGCTGCAGGTTCACCGTGGTGACCTTGATCTCACGCACGGAGCGGTTGAGGAGGTGTATGGCCAGATAGAGGGTCTCTTCCTGAAAATGCATCATCTCCTGGTAGGAAATACACCAGCCACAATTCACCTTTTCTTGTACGGATTGTCGCACTTTAGGGAGGTGCTGGTCAGAGTCAGGGTACCGTCTTTATGGTAAGCTAAGAACCAGCTGTGACTCAATACTTAACTTTCTTCTTCCCCCACTGACAGGCCATCTAACTTTGTTTATTGCTTTTGACAACCAAGAAAGAACAATAGCAATCCTTTTGCTTCAGGTTTGCCACAACATGCAATGAGCATATGACCTTAAATACATTTTTTTTTTTTTTTAAAGCAAGACCAGCTTTGTTTTGAGGAAGAGGAAACCCTCCATCTTCAGCGAGGAACTTACATGTACTTGAATGAGCCAGTCTACCAAGACAGACCGAGTGGAATCGGTGAAATGCCGCGGAATGTCCGCGTTGGGAAAAGGGTTTTGTGTCTGAGTTCTCTGCAGGGTGAAAACAGGAGGCACACGCTAAATATTTAAAGAGCTTCAGTGGGACTCGTGTTTTTTTTTCGTGCCAATCTGCCCCTCAATGATACGATTCCCACTCACCATCATGTCCAAGAACACGTCCCAAGCGTACCCTCGGTCCCATATGAGGTCCAGTTTCTCCAGTGCCGTCTCCACCTCGTGGCGCAGCAAGCTGGGCACCAGCGCCTGTAGGCTCTGAAGACCCTGCACCCCGTGATGGTACAGAAGCACCGTCTCCTCCGCACACCCATCTGCTCCAAAAGGATGGAAAAGGAGGACGGGGGAGGAGAAAGGCAACGTGAAAGTACATTTTTTAATTTATTTTACATGATAAAAGTAACCATTGGAGCATGGAAATCCAAATTTCGGTCAGCAAAATTGTCTGCTTGCATTTTAACAACATGAGTCAAACAAGCCATTATTTAACAGCTACTGTCATTCCGATGAGACTCTGAGGTGAACATTATTCAGAAAATCTTTGGGATGGATTACACTACCTGCTGAGCCTGTTAAGCTGTCTTCATGGAAGCCCATGATGATGCAGTCGCTCGTTTGTGTCGATAACCTCCTTTCCTGCAAAAAGACAACGCCTTACACACACTTGGAAGTGGGACTGTTATGATCACGAGAGAGAGAAAATAAAAATAAAAAAGACTTGACACTCTTTTCTGATGCCCTGAACCACATCGGTTGACAGTGATCGGAACTTCTCACATCGAGACGAGATTACATTTAGTAGCTTCTATTGCAACAAAGGCCAGGTTAGTCATTGAAGACAATAATATGCTGGGAACATAAAGGTATAACAAGGAGCCAGAGAACTGTAGAGTGTGTTGGGTGTCGATACCGAGCAGGAAAAGATGACGTACCCATCTGCGCTCTGGCTCCGTTTTGACAGGGGCCAACCTGGGCTCTTCCACTTCTACAGGCTGCCAGCGATCTATGGGCCCGCAGGCATTGGACCAAGTTCTTAATGGGGCTCGCCTCTCGTCCGCCTGCAGGGACGACAGAAAGTCTTATCAAGACCGACGTGATCATGGTGAACCCACATTTTGATGTCTTTCATAATGACTGCAGAACATTAGTCATCAGAGGAGAAAGTAACGCCACAAAATGAATGTGCTCAAAAGGGTGGTTCGCTCATTAACAGTCATACACTTCTACTCCAACCATCTAATCTGTGACACCTGGGATCATGACAGGGGAAGCAATCTAAACATAAACATGGAGCAGGCCTGTATGTAGGGCTGGAGAAACGGTAAGCAAATCATATTGATATAAAAAAAAATACAAAAAAAGTGTGACACGTTTCCTTGGGAAAAGGTTCATTGATGAGAACATGATTTAATTAACGAGTTATCTCCCAAATCAATAGTTAGACTAGAGCAGCACTAAGTGCCTAAACCTTATTTTTTAAATATTTTGTTGTTGTTATCTTCCTCGGACATATTGATTAAGTTTGGGTCTGTTGGGCCCACCGATGCTCACCTTCTTGTGTAAGTCCAGCAGGGTCTTGGAGTCGCAGAAACCGGTCCTGGCCATGATCACAGCCGGAGACAGAGTTCCCGAGCCGGGCCGCTGCAGCTACTTATCCACGGGTGTCGGCGGAGGCCTGGAGCAGAGAGGGCAGCCGTGCCGCACAGGTAGCCGCTAATAAAGACGGGCAGGTGGGCCACGCTGATTGGGGTGCGGACACCACCGGTGTCAATGGTGAACGGGTTAGGATCGGGACTTCCGGTCGACGTTTTGAAAAAAATATACCACGTTTTATTTTTTAAATCACCAAAAGTGTGAACCAGACATGAATCACAATATTCAGTAGCTGGACATTAAATAAGTGTACAGGAAACACTCCATAGGAGACTTATGTGGTAACTGGCTCTGGTATGTTATTGAATGATCAGGGCTGCACACATGGGTGTTTGGGTGAAGAGTGCATTAATACATTTATTTTAAACAAAAAAATGGACTATTGATCCAAAAAGCCTGGTTTCCTCCAACAACGTCTACATTAATTTAATTGCTAATATAGACTGTTTGAAAATTGTACCCACATAACCATTTCCCACAATGACTGGAGTTTGATTCTGGTGGAGAAATACCAATTCTTGTTATTTTAATGTGTGTTTTTGTACAACATATTTTTTAATAACAATTAAACAATCATGTTGAACTTATGTAATGTTTGTCAAAAAAGTTAAAACCCTCTAATTTCCTGACAACACTTCCAGGCAATGCCCTCTTTGCCCTCAATGGTTTGGCTAATTGGTCAAGGCTATTGAATGAAGGCTGGGACATGGTCTTGTGCACGTGCACAATGTAACTAGAGCTGCTTTGTTGACAGAGCTACAAATAAAAGGGACGGTGTCCACTCAGGTGCTCTCTGGATGCACATTTTGGAGACGCTCGAGCGGCATTATTGTACCCCAATGACACGCCGCGTGACACCTCTCTTAACGCTCCCTGGTCATATTACATTAAATACTGCTAAGCTAAGCATTACTAAATATTGGGGCCCTCCTGCAGGTGTACACTGTAATAAAACACAAACACACACACGCAGCTTTATTCAGCAAATTTTTTTTACTGGCACATTATAGTTGCAAATGTTATAAGCTACAATTGTGTAGCAGGTCTCACCCGTTACATTGTAAAGTCTTGCAAAGGAGGGCTGAAACTGTCTACCAGGACAATGACCTCTGCTTAAAGATTGCTTTTTTTCTTTTGCCCTCTGAGCCTCAACTAACAGCAACAAGCAAAACAAAAAGAAGAAATCTTGTTACATCTGCATCAGGTGTGACATTCGTGACTGTTGATCACATTCAAATATACAGAGAAGCAAGGTAACCATTGTAAAGCTGCAAATCAAATACTACTAAGCTGCAGTCCTCCACCTCTACGAATGCTGCATTCACCATCAAGCTATTTTTATTTATTTTTTTGGTATTTACACAATAGTGAGGAGGCACTTGTGCCCGTGTTTGCCTACAGGAGAGGTCAGGGGTATTAACTTGCATGTTCAGCTGCGAAGCTAAAAGCTTGCTTAAAGCGTGGCCAGCAGCGAGGTTCAGAGTATGGCTTCACAACCAATATTAAAAAAGTTCAGCAGCACCCCCTTATGGCCATGATAGCAATGAAGGCAAATCCACAGTGGAGTCCATCAGTGCAGTGGTTCTGATGTCCGATTCCTGCCGTTTCCAAAGCAGGACACTAGGCTAGAGCATGACGGCTGTGCCTGAGCCAGTGAGAAGAGGTGCTGGAGTTGTGAACTGTAACTCAAAGCCATTTGATCACATCCTCATCCTCACCCGCAGGAACTGGGGCCCACCTGCTGCCCAACGACGTGTCAAACACCTGCTGCTTTTCTGTGTCCTCCTTCCAACTTTCACTCAAACTTCTCACTGTCACAGTCTGTCACTCACACAAACGTAACAAAAACAAATGAATGTGAGACATGGGGAGGAGGGGGGGGTATCTCGGAGAATGCGCAATGAGGGTTCTGCAAAAAAACAACTTTAAACCTTAGAATAGGATCAATTTAATTATTCTCAATCATGCCATAAGTATCAAAGGATGGGTCTTGTTTACTTTGTTTAAGCATTATCTGGACAATAGTTTAAAAAAAAAGAGCAAAACTTTCAAATGGATTCTGCAAAAATGTAGTAAAGTTCAAACTGCATAGGGACTATTTTCTCTCTAGTCTCAAAAAGAATGATCAAATGATGTTCATTTTCCTTAATAATATTTCCCTTCTATATGCTCTGCAAATTAAGAAGTGTGTATTCAGCTCAGCCGAAGGGACGTGATAATGCAAACCCAAAACCAGCTGCCCATTCAAAATCACATTACGGAGTTGCCATCTAAGCTAAATAAAGCATTCATCCAATGAAATGAAGAAAAGTAAATCAAAAAAGAAAGCCATTTTAAAACTTTTAATATATAATTTTTATATAATGTATACTTAAAAAAAAGACAATGCGTCTTTGAAAATTTGAGAAATAGATGGACAAAGAAAAGGATAAAAATCAACAAACAAAAACAATGACAAAACAAAAAGACCTTGATGTTCCTTTCGTGAAAGCTCAAAGAGCCGCCGACATCTCTTCCAGCAATATGGGACAGAAAGCGCTGTCGTCACTATGAGCACTCATCTGCGGCGCCACGAGCCGCCATGACTCCCCAGTATGCAGATTTTCATTTCAACTTAACGATGCATCCGCTGATGTTTTGATTCGTTCCCCCTGTCTGCAGGTTGAAGGTTGGTCGACCAGCTCGTGCAGCATTTAATTGGATTGTAAACCTGCAGACTGTTTGCTCCAGACATGAAGTGATGTCAACACAGCATTACAGAAAACACACACACAAACAAAAAAAAAAAAAAAAAAAAAAGGTCCTAAACATGTGTGGAATCATTTGAAGTGTTAAACGTCCACCAAGTCAGTCAATTTTTGGCCTCATTATAAAAGACTCAACAACGATTGAACTCTCATTCTTTAAATATGGGAACTTTCCACAAAAAAAAATAAAATAAAGAATCTTTAAAAACTTACACTGATATTACAAATAGAAAAATGAACAAAAAGATTGGTGCCTAACTCTTCAGCTAAAGAGCGAGAATTACTGTATCGAGGACAGCGGATGGCTGTGTGCGTCTACATTGGTCTGTGGAGAAGCGTCTATCTCTATTCTCCTCTTTCCTTCCTCTCTTTAACACGTAGGGACTGGCCTTAATGAAAACGTACTCTTACACCTCCAACCAGCAGCCAGTTGGTCGGTAAGTCAGCCTGGACTCTATGAACCCGACAGCTGCATCACTTTTAATTAATTAATGCAGCTCTTAAAGCAAAGGTTAGCCATGCAAGAGATCCCAGTTTCTATTCCTGACTGAGTCTTTAGCGCCAACTGGTCACGGCAATCATAAATTACATCCTCGTTCCCTTTAAAAAAAGGCCATTGAGTGTGTTGTGTAGTGTCCTCTCGTCGATATTCCAGCAATAGTTCAGATTTTACAAACATGTATGAAAAAAACGACACAAATGGATGGTTGAGAATCAAAATGGTTGTTCATACATCCTCTCCTGCACTCATATGCGCACACACACACACACACACACACACACACACACACACTCACTCACTCACATTCACTCGCTTACACACACACGCGCGCACACACACACACGTGCAGTGCAAACACAGAAATGGCAACCCTCCCCCTCCCCCAGATCCCCCTACTGTAGGAACAGTCCCACACTTGATTTGTAACAGCAAGTTCCAGAAAGAGCACTTGTTAAAAAAAAAAAAAAAAAAAAAAAAAGGAAATCACATAAAAATGCAGAAATATGGCTTGACATTTAAAACCGTAACAATCGATGTAACAATCTTGTCTCCCCCCCCAAATCTTTTCTATTTTCCTAATTTTGATTATGCTTTTAAAAATTCTATCAAGTACATTTGCGTGTATATATATGCAGTCTATGCATGGGTTGGTGTATATGTGTGTGTAATGGGTACAGCTGGTAAAGAGGTGGTACTTGCTGGCATAACCTGGTTTTCAAAGGGTCAAGGCTTTGATGTGGTACCCCAGTGTAGTGCAGCAGAGGTCCTGCAGGAAAAGCCTGAAGCCAACCCTGAGAGGACGCACAGACACAAAGCTGCCAGTCAATCATTCACGGCCCGTGTTCATCTCATACTCAATGATCCCTGCCTTGTCTGAATAGCCAGGATATGTGTGTGCGTGTGTGTGACCGTGTGTGTGTGTGTGTGTGTGTGTACGTGCGTTAAAGACTGAATGAAAATGTGTCTTGTGCCAGTTTTTGTTTGTGTCGTTGCCCAGCAGTGCAAGTGTGTGTGTGTGTGTGTGTGTGTGTGTGTGGGGTTGTGATCGTGTGTTAGCCTGCCTGCGTGTTCATGAGTCTCAGTGATCATTCCCGTATGCTGGCAGAGTAGGAGAACTGAGGGAAGTGCGTGCGCTGATCTGAATCTTCTGCATCTAAACTGTCATCTGGAGTAAAAGGAAGGAGAAAAATATATGATATTATACATTCAGATACACAAACGTGTAAAACCTCTTTTTGTAAATACAAACTTAAAGCACAATAACGGCAGCGGTTGTCATACTTACACTTGTCAGGGGGAGTTATCGTTATGGTTTGTGCTGTGAACTCATCATCGAAGTAACGCGTGTCCGTCTCCGATGTCACCTGGGGCTTGAAGGGTGGAATAAGCTGAGGAGGAGAAAGACATTAGTCAGTTTACATTGTGGACATCTCATTTTAAATACAATGTGCATTCCCAGTACCTCACCTTTATTTCAAGAACATCCTGCCAGTTGATGGAGGTGAAGAACTTGTGGCTCATCACTTCTTTGGCATCGTCTGGTCCGCCTCCAAGCCTGGAAAAAAATTAAAATTGCTGTCATCATCATCACCGCCATCCACTCACCAGCTACCTTTTCTTTCGGCAGATAATTGTGCAAACACAAGCGCTTATGTTGTGTTGTTCCCTTCTGACTTGCATTTACCAATTTTAGACCAATGTAGTCCTCATTTCCTTACTGCTAACAGGTGCGTGTTTTGGTAAGCCAGGCAGTGCTCAATGTACTAATATTAGCAGCTCTTTGACTGTTCTCAGAAACACTAGGGATCGACCAAAACAATCAATTATGTCCTTGTTTATGGCCAATAGCCTGGACCAAAACAAATTTAAAAAAAGAACAACGGCTTAATAATGGGGTTACTTATTTTATAGCTGAATATGTCGTGCCCTCGAGCACAGTGGAGGATTCAGAAAACTAATCAAGTGCTACAGACATGGTGAAAAGACCCAGGAAGAACATGTTCATCTTTACTGCTGCATCTTCAGGATCCAGTTATGACCAGCCATATTTCCACAGTAAAGAGAAGGCGTTTGTGTTCAATATTAAAACATTTTCCTACAATTGCAGAATAGTTTGGGGAGTTTTTGGATGTTGCTGTGCGTGCAATAAGAAATATTTCAATGCAAGCTTGAAAATAACAAAACAAAAAGATGGAAATCAGCTGGAGATTATTTAATATAAAGTTAAACATCAGTACGACATTAGCTTATTATAGATCAGCGTTTGCAGTACAACAATGCGAAAGATATATGTTGGCTGTAATTTAGTAACATTTTGAAAAGCTGCTCGATACAGTGAAATGTTCTTTTATCCTTACAAAAACATAAAACACATGCTTTTATTTAGGTAAAATATCTGCAAAAAGTATCTTTGGGGATCATTTCTATTTTCAACCTTTCAACCACTGAGTTAGAATTAGTGAGACTTGCCACCATTGTTACACGATCGTGTCCTTTTTTGGATCCCAATGACCCTTCATGTATTTACTACATTAGGGCCTGATTGTTAAGGTACATAGTGAAACTAGAATTATCGCCTGTTTTTTTGTTTCCCTTTTGTGTTGTATTGTCATAATTAGGATATTAATTCCTTTGTGAAGTCACAGTAACCTTGACCTTTAACCTCTTAAATTCTAATCAGTTGACCCATGAGACCTTTGTGCCAAATTTGGAGAAATTCCTTCAAGGTGGTCCTGAGAGACGATGGCAAGGAAGGACGAACAACCCGAAAACATAATGCCTCTGGCCCCGGCTATTGCTGGCGAGGGAGAACAACAACAACAACAACAACAACAACAACAACGAACGGCTACAAACCACAAACCTTTGTTTGGGATCCTTTTTGAGCAGGCCGGCCAGCAGGGCCTTGGCTTCGGGAGCCAGGTTCTTGGGGAAGCGGATCTCCTCCATGAGAATCAGTTCAAAGAGACGCTCGTGGTCCTGGTTGTAGAAGGGCAACCGACCGCACATCATCTCATACATGACCACGCCCAGCCCCCACCAGTCCACCGCTCGGCCGTAGTCATTGTCTTCTAGCACCTGACCGGGTAGGAATGAAAAGAGTGTCCATAGTACGATATATACCAACACCTAAGACGATATTTAGTCTCATAATCACAATATTGATGCAGGACTACAAAATGTTCAGACGTGAAACTACCAACCTATCAAAGCCCTTTAGTGTCAGTACTTATTTACATAATCCTGGTCACACAACATAGTGATGTCATCGTGGAGTTACCTCTGGTGCCAGGTACTCCGGAGTTCCACAGAAGGTTTTCATGGTGGCCCCGTCTGTGATCCCCTCTTTACACAGCCCAAAGTCCGTTATCTTTATGTGGCCGTCCTTGTCTAACATGAGGTTCTCCAGCTGTGCAGGAAAAGACAATCTAGGGTTAAAAGCAACTCAAGGAACATCCTGCCAGCTTATTTACAACAACAAAAAAAGCAGACGATTTACCTTTAAATCCCTGTAAACTACATTGCGTGAGTGTAGGTACTCCAGTGCGGACACTATTTCTGCACCATAGAATCTGGCTCTGTCTTCTGTGAACACTCTGTCCCGCGATAAGTGAAAGAAGAGCTGAAAAGGAGTGAAAGATTAGACACAGGAATAAGGGACAGAACAATTCCTCATGTGCCTTAAAATATACTTGATTTTAACAAATCTTTGTTTTGTTACTTATTCTTTGTGGTCATTTTTAAGGTCATTTAGTGTGAGAAAGAGCTCATGAGGAAATAACTGATTACAAGCATTATTAGTATATCAAACAAAAGTTATGGTGACTAACGGGACAAAAAGAAAGAGGAATCTCGCAATTTTCCAGGAGGTATTATTGAGGGATCGCTATGTCATATGCGTTACTATGGCTACCAATGGATTTACACACACACACACATATATATATATATATATATATATATATATATATATATATATATATATATATATATATATATATATATATATATATATATATATATATATTTGGCTTTTATAGATCAATTGTATGATCACTTTCTGAACCATACATGATCATAAGATACATTTAAAAGTAATTTAGCTTTTGAAATGATGAGTGTGTTGTCTTGGTCCAGTTGTTTGGTCCCCTCCGAGGTTCGACTGACAGCTTTCACACCAGCCCAAATAATTCACACTAACCAGACAAATGCACGAGGGGTCTATTTTAACCGGACCGAACATGCGAGGTGTGAGAGCTGCCTTAAATGGATGCATCACAAGGTGTTAGGTTTCTTTTTTACACCCCTGCTACTGCAATTAGCCATCTTCCAAAAGGTCATCCAGGTCTATCCACACAATTGTAGGCCAGATGAAAAAGAGGGAAAAACTTACTTCTCCACCATTTGCATACTCCATCACAAAGCACAGCCGATCATTCGTTTGAAATGCATATTTTAGTGTCTGGAGAGAAGGAAAACCAATATTAGTGTCTGTATTTGACCGATTAAACGATCCCTTCAATTTGGAAACAATCGGGGCAACTGCTACTCACCGTTAGAAAGGGATGTCGCGTATTTTGGAGAACTCTGCTTTCTGTAACCGTGTGCGCCACCTCATCCTAGAGGAATACACACACACACACACACACAACATGCAATGAGAGCAAGACCACATAATAAATAGATAATAATCCTGTTCCAAACCAATTTAGAGCCAAGATTTTATTGTGATGCGGTTTACACTAACTTTAGCAATGATGACTTCTTTGCGGAGGATTTTCATGGCGTAGTACATCCCCGTGGCCTTCTCCTTCACCAGGATCACTTTACCAAATGTCCCTTTACCCAGCAGCTTCAGGTAGTCAAAATCACTCATGGTCTGAAGGAAAAAAGGTAAGCCGTGACAAGGAGGCGTGAATGTTACATCTGTGAGTTTTGATGGGAGTTAAAAATATAATATAAAACATATGATGGCCCGTCTTTGAAATGTACACTTCTCTCGTGCATGTAAGACATGGCATGCTGAAATAGTTAAACATTTCTACTCATATTACAGAACTAATCCCTTAAATTTACACCCGTGAACCAGCGAGCAGATAGCAGAGAGGTTAGGGGGCCCACCACACAGGGGCAAGTGCTGAGTCACTAGTTCAAGTCCCTCCCGCGTCATTTGATGAATGCCCTCCCCTTACTCTCTTTCCCCACATGTCCTGTCTCTCAAAGCTATAACTATCAAATAAAAAGGAATAAAATGACCAAATAATCATTTAAAAAAGCATGTATAACTGTTATACATACTGCATCCCTACCTACTTGTTTTACTCTGCATGACAGAGCCAGCAGAAAACCAAGTAAAAACAGAGCCATTGAAATTCCCTACAGAGAAATGTTGCCCTCCACTCATTTTAAGGTTGCCTTACCAAATACGCTTTGAGAAAGAGGCTTAAAGTTTAAACAACTTACTCAATAAAGATGAGCTTAGCTGGACAAACACAGCAAACACTCAGCTGCCAGGCACTGCTTGTGCAAATACTGACCACTTTTGTGCGGGATTTGGACACAGCAATCTCCATCTCCTCTGTGCCGCTGATGTCACTCGGTGAGCCAAATTTAATCTCCATGGGCTCCTCGTCGTGCTGCTGACTCTTCAGGCTGTTTGCCACAGTCTGGATCGATCGCATCCATTCCTCCCTGGCCCAGAAGAAAACACACATTACCTTTATCAAATCTAACCAAAGCCATGGCTACATTACTCTGAATCTATTCTGTAAACATTTGAACTGGCAGACATTTTGCCTGAAGGTACACGTTGTAGTTAGCAGTAACGTATTTTTGTAAACTCTTTGTATACAGATGGCTTAAGTACTGCTCTAAAAATATATCCTAAAAGGATAAAACGGTAGTCTAGCAAACACAATTTAGAAGGTTGAGGACGATTTCGGGGGGCTGCTGGGATTTGATGCTTGGCGGAGCTGATGAAAACAAAAGTCAATGACGATTGCTAGCTTGGGTTAGGGGTTAATAATCAGGGTCAATGTGGCACTAAATTCTATTTCCACACGATGGTCTTTCCTTCTCTTGCAAACTAAAGTGGATTGCACTGCCTTTACTGGACAATGGCCCATTAAAAGGTCTTCAATGTTGCTCCTGGTGTCTTTCTTTGCTTACAATATATGATTAGATTATCTTGTGTAAAGCTAACTTTAATCATATCCTATCTAATCTACAATAGAGACAGAAGGCTAGGACTCTAGCTCCACTATGTGCACACTATTCTGTCTATCTGAAAACACATTTATATTCTTTTCATCCATGTTTACCTTCTAGTCACACTAAACCAGTGTTTTGCAAGTCCACAAATCCTTTCCAAAGTTGACATATCCAAGTTCAACCTTTAAATGTTATTTTTAATCCGTATTTATGTTTATGCTGTGTTCAAACACAAATTACGTGACACATGATTTGATTGACATTGCAGGTTTGCCTCGGTAAAAAAAATAGATTTTAGAAGCTTTGATCAAACAAACCGTGGACTTCTTCAAACTCAATCAGTTGTCTCATCAGTAAGATCAACTTTATAGGAAGTTTGGCTATTCTCAAAGGAACTCAGCAAAGTAAAAAGTATGTCTGTCCCTCTCCTGAACAGATGTGTTGTTAAATTGGAGGAGGAAGAAGAGATTTTGCTGTAATCATATTGTTCTGGTGTTTCAGTGTTGACTTTGTTTGATGATGTCTGTTTGTCAGATGTACTGGCCTAAAGCCCACTAACGGCAGCACCTACAGTTTCACACGGTCTTTTTCAACCAAAGAGACCAGTACTTTGTAATATAATAAAACCCTTGGAATTGTGTTTTACCTCTCCTCGTTGCTGTCTACGTGGAAGGTGCGCTCAATAACAGAGGTCCACTGCAGGCAACGAATAACAAATGTGTTGGGCCTTGGGCGCTCCGTCTTCATGAGCTGACATTCTACAAGGCAGAGAAACATTAGCCAACACTGAAAAATTGAAGGCACCAACAACAAAACATGTACCAAAAAAACATCTCAAAGTTTAATCTGGCACATGCTCTTGCCCGGCAGATGGGTAAAACTGACCTGCGACAGAGAAGTTGTTGAGTGGTGGGAGGCTGTGGTCACTGGACACCTCAGGCTTCTCTTTATAGCCGATGAAGGAGCCATCGCTCTTCAAGATGAAGTAGCGAGGCCGCCATGTTTTAATGTATTCCCCTGGAAAACAGACAGGTGGAGAATTTTGATATTTAAGGACTCTGCGTGAATATGGATACTCTGACACATTACTATAACAATGGGAATCCATTGTAAGTGACTGAATTAAGCTGAGCACAGCTGTTCTCCATTAATGAGGAAACTAACTTGACAGACACCTTACAAGCCTACAGGTGGAGTATTTGATACTCAAAATGTAGATGTTAACATGGACTATCATATTAATGTGGACTTTGATGATTGACGTTAAACACCAGAGGCCCCCTTACCTCTCTTTTGGAGCCATCCCTCTCTCACAACACTGACTTCATTCATGCTGGGGCAGAAGACCGTCTGGGTTGGGAGGGGGCTGCAGACAGGCTTGTGGATATTGTGCGAACTGACAGTGGCTCAGACCAACAAAAAAAACTGTATCATGTAATACCTGAAGGAACAGAAAGAAATACTGTTACTGCAGAACACATAATAAGAGTCAAACTGTCTAAAATACAAAACAATGTGAATTGTAGCGTTAACATGTACAGCTCAAAAAAGACCATCAACATTCATTCATATGAGAGGGGGCTTTGAGAGAACAACTTCCTAAAAGTAACAGAATGTCAGTTGGATACTTAATAGGAGGACACTGTTAGTCTTTGTCAAATATTTAAAAACCACAGTTTGCAATTAATTTCCTCAAAATAAAAAAGCATGTGCAATGTGGCCTAAAGGAAGTACAACTACAGCCAGGAAGGTGTTGGCAAACACACAAAGTGGAAAGCGATTTCTCAAAACAAAAGGAAAGTTTCTCTGTACTGCTCTTGATGCCTATCTGAGTGTTGTCACCACACTGCGCTTGAATACATTCCTCACCTTCTCTGGCACTCTGTCGCCTTGAAACACAACGCCACAACAAAGAAAACTGCACGTCAGCTCACCACCTCATATCGGATCATCTAACACTTATGACAGTGAGAGCCAACATGGGACTAGCATAATGACTATCATGATCAACAAGCTAGATAAAAAACAAAAACAAAAAAAAACTCCAGATACCTCCGTCATCTCGTGCAACTCTCCCTGACATGCAACAGCGTTTCAGTGTCATAACATATCTCAACATGGGTAGTTATATCCCAAATCAAATATGACAAATGATCCAACAATTAAAAAAAACTGTCTGCAAAGCCTTGCATTGTTAAATGTAATAGTCGCCCAGAGCTCCTGCTGAATGTTTGCAGAGGCCCTGGTGATCCAGGGTCGACCCTGAATCAACAGATTATGTTAGAATTTCACCACTAGAATTTCACCAGAGTCTCCCAGTATTTCAGTGGAAGTGATGGGGTTGACTAATACATACAGTGCATACGGTCGCCAGAACAGGAGGACTGTTTAAACTGCTTTGTTTACAAAGATAAAAACAGATAAGGATTCCCACGACTTCAGACTTTGTTATGACCATTCCGAGCTACTCGTTTGAAAAAGCAGGAGTAGTACCGACTGCTTTTTCGGACGATTATAATAATAACGAAGCACGGCTTTTCACTGGACTTGTGCAAATTACACCAATTGCACCTTTATTGATCTCACAAATAGGGGTATCCACAACAATATATTATATTACGGTACGTGGTTTAACGTCACGATGTCGCCCCACTTGAGGAAATAACACACGAAACCACAAATCGCGATTCTTAACGTAAAATAGCTCCCCAGTTAACGTCAGATTAGAGCAGTTAATAAATGTCTAGATTAAGGAGAGAAAAAAAACCCCCTGACAAACCGTAACGTTACCCAGCTCGACCACAAGCTGTCCGCCGTAAACAAGAACGTGACGTTCGCATATCCTCTTTCCCCTTCCAGTGTAACGTTAGTAACGTTAACCGATCTTAACTGACGCAAAGTCAACAAACGTTAACGTTACCTTTTCCCAGTACGAGACAGGTCATCGGTATGTCCTCTGAAACAAGTTTTAACAACACTTCAAACTGCGGCCGACGGGGTCAAACAGTTTTGGGACAGGCGGCTCGCGCGACAGCAGCGAGGACGCTGACCACGACCGCTTTACGACCAAACAAGGCAGCTAGCAAAAAAAAAAAAAATAGCTCCCGAGCTAACAGCTCGTGTCAGTTAGCTAGCCATTTGCGCACGTTCTCTCCCCCGTTGACTATTTTCTTACCTCGACTTCAGCGACAAATTTGAAAAAAACAATTTCGTATCTTTTTTTCACCCCCCCCCCCCCGGCTGCTCGGTTTCTTAAGAGAGGCTCTGAAAGGTGCGCCGCAGAAGTCTCTCCCACCAGTTATCGCTTGACGCTTGTGTGTATTGAACTCTGTCAATGATCACACAGCTTTAGCGGTCTGGAGCTTGTTTTCTTCTCTCGCAACGAGAACGTGCTTTGGTCTGTTGCTGCTGCTGCAGTGGGTTCACTGAAGCGTGTGCGAGCCCGCTAGAGAATAAAGTCCACCGAGCTCCGGCTTGATGGATGGCTTTTTCGAATACAAGTGCAAATAATTTCCCAAAATCCTCGACGGATAAAGGAGAAAAAACAAACAAAAAAAAAACGCCTCCTTGTGGATTTAATGTGTTTTTTAAAGTCGCCTGCTTAGCGTGGAAGCCCCTCCGTCCCAGCCAGACAGTACAGCAGCCCCGCAGACGCACGCAGAAGGAAGTGACGTAAGAGGCCAGAGAGGGTCCACTGCACCTGAACAGTCGGTGTGAAAGTACATCCTGTACTATACTGTAACCTTAACCCGACTGCGTAGAGCTGGTGCACAAAGAAACACTTTAAATAAAAAAAATAAAAAAGTCATATGAAATGTCCCCAAATGCGACTTTTTAAATAAAAAAACGTTTTATTATAAACCATGTTTTATCATAACCGTTAAGCATTAAAGCACACATTTTCTTTAGATTTAAAACTCGTCAAAAGACCCATGAAACTAACTACTGCGATCTCAGCGTGTGTAAAGCGGAGGGATTAAAAAAAATCCAATTAAAAAAAAAAAAGCACGACAAATGATATTATTTTCATTATAAATGTAACAAATATTTATTATGCAGACATAGTTTCCAAATGCTTCTTTGTGATATATTGCGTGCACCACGTCCTCTAAAAGCAAGCGTTTTCTCTCAAAGAGCTTTGTTTGGTTGTCTTTGTTGCTTTCGTTGCATGTAGCGAGCGCGAGCATCGCCGACGGTGGCCTCGTTGTTACGCTTCTCCAGCTTCTTTATGACATCCTCAGTAGAAACCTCTGAAAAAAAGAAAGGGATCTATTAGTTTGTTATATATTATTTCATTCACTTTGTATAACAATTAAGAGCTTCATGCCCAAATGGCCTTTTAATCCACCCTGTCTGTGATGTTTGATCATTTCATATATGGTAATAGTAGGGACCATCAACATTAACCATTGAGCTGTATAACATTACAATTAAAAAAATATTTAACTCTGAAAACCTGGTTGTCTTTTGGCTGCTTCCCTGGTCTCCCACTGTATCATCTCCTCATCGGTCACTTCTTCTCTCGCCACACTGCTCAGCTCATAGACGTCCACCTCATGTAGTTTAGGTAGTAAGTCCTTCACCCACTCGTATCGAATAGGACACGCGGTCCTGACATACATCCGTGAGGTCACCAGCACATCGTGGAAGATGATCCAGTTCAGCTTACCTTCCTGGTCGAACAGCTTGGAGGAAGAAGACTGAGCATGAGCGTTTTGGTTCCAAATGTAATGAGTCTTCTTTGAAAACTGTGTTTTTATTATGAAAGCTTTTCTGAGAATGCATTTACCGATGAGGATGGATGAAGGTGAACCATGGATCCGTGGCCATCCATTGTGCAAAACACCTTTCCAACAGACCTATGTGGAGGTGTAAAAAAAAAAAAAATTAACTGAACAATGATTCACAACCAGGCTGTATTACTAAGAGAGAGAATATATATAAAACTCAAGAAAGTTAAATATGAATAATTATAAATTAAGTTTGGTAATACCTTCTGGCAACATTGGTGAAGTATCCCGTGCACAGACATCGTCTGAAGAGTTCACTCTTATCGCCATCAAATGTGTCCACGGGGAAATCTCTCTTCTGAAAGGAAAGAGGGTCTCTTTCAAATTAATGATCACACCAGTGTGTGAGCAAACTAAATCATTAACTAATAAATGACAGATTTGAATATCTGACCACAACAATCTGCAAAAAGGTCCTTTACAATTAATCAAGTACAACATTATTGTAAGGGAAAAAGCACAATCTAATATCACAGATAATAAGAAATAGGCAGAATTGTGCAGTTGTAATGTTTACGGCCATATGCGGTTGTCAACAGGGCACGGATACGAAACACACTTTAGTCAGGGATGTAAAAAATGAGTTGTGTAAACTGCTGAACCTGTTGGAGGCGGAGAAGGATCTCTCGCAACTGAGTCTCCACACTAAAGGCTGACTTCAGCGCCCTCCAGTGGATCCAATGATCTTTACACCACGCTGAGGGTCTGTCACTGCAGGAGGCAAGAGAGGCTCACATTTATGATTGTTGTGATAATAAAAATCACCGTGCAGTATGAGGTCATGGATACAAATAGATATATGGATGCATCAAACAGCATTAATCAGACAAGTTATTTACCTGGATTTACATAACTGAAACACACTGAGGAGAGTGGCAAAGTCGTTCATGCTGCCGGTCTTGGCAGCCAGCGCCCTGTGTATAGTATCTGCCTCCTTCTGCTTCTCAGGGTGGCCTGAAGGCAGAAAGAGATCAGTCTTTTATGCTACACTTCTCTGCACGTGTCATTTCCTGACACACTAAACAATCTAACCAATGTGACAGTCAATAAAAAAACAAGACATTTTAGTATCTCTGCTACTAAACCTTCCCCTTAATATAACCTAAACATTACGGACAACAAATGCTTTTCCATTTGTTTGTAAGCTGAATGCCTTTTCTCCCTCACAGCTTTGTTAACACATGATTTGTTCTACTTTAAAAAAAAGGTTAATTGCTGACCTGGCCTGATGAAAATGTTCTCTACAGACAGCATGGCGGCTAACGGGAGCAGCAGGTCGTGACAGCCGAGCGAGGCGGCTTTGAGCACGGCCCTGGTAAGGCCCGGGTGCAGTGGGAACTCCACCATCAGCTTCCCCAGCTGGGTGACTCTTCCTCTCCTACAGACAGCACAGAGAAGTACTTAAAGATAGATAGATACTTTATTCATCCTCAGGGGGAAATTTGGTAAACCCACTACTCCTGTGCTTTGAAGCACACAGGTCAACATGTATATATGTCTCACCTGTCGATGGCATCAAACTGGTAGAGCTGTTTTAAAGCCTCAAGAATAAACCTTTCCTCTGGACAGTCCAGATAAGGGAACCTTAAAAGAAACAAAATATTTCTCAAAAGAAGATAAAAAGGCAGTAAAAAAAAAAAAAAAGAAGAGCTATAAGCAACCAATGTACCGAATGACATCATGAACACCCAGGCACTTGAGTGTGAGTATCACTGCAGTCAGACTCGTCCTCTGGATTTCTGGAACTGTATATTCAGGCATGCTCTTCTCCCAGAATTCCTTAGTGTAGATTCGAAAGCATTTCCCAGCTGAGGTTCTTCCAGCTCGGCCTGCTCTCTGCTCCGACTCGCTCCTAGTCACAGAAAATACCACCCCATGGATGTTAGCGGGGAAAACATCAACAAACTTAGTTGCGGAGTTGAAAATGGCATGTTATATCTTCAAAAACTCACTTTGAAATAGGCACCACCTCCAATATATCCATGCCCACCCTTGAGTTGTGGTTGAGTTGCTTCACAAACCCACTGTCTATGATGTACCTTTATGGGGGGGACAATAAATATGCCAGTGTTGTCAATCTGATAAATGCAGCCTAGCGGTCATCCAATTACCACAGGCCTCACTCACTTTATGCCATTGATGGTGAGAGACGTTGCTGCAATGTTGGTGGCCACGACACACTTCCGTATTCCCGAAGGTGGGGGCTGAAAGATCTGCCTCTGCTGATCTACGACCAAACCAATAAGAGGTTTTATTCAGTTTTCTTTTGCAGTATCGTCAGAGAAAGATATCGACTTGATCTGGAAAAAACAAAACTACAACTTAAATCTACTTATCAATGAATAAGGGTGTGATAGTATTTTACCAGTGGGCATGGATCCATAAAGGGGCAAAATCAGAAGGCCCTCCACTGTTGGTCCTCCACGTCATAACGGTAGTCTATAGACTCAGCTTTTTTCATACAACAAGTCACACGCGCGCTTCAACTCTCTACCTGACCTGTCAAACACGGAGGATTAATATGACGCATATTGAGAGGGTGAAGACATACGGTGAGCTTGACAACTTACCCGTCAAAAACACAAGAATATCCCCAGCCATTTCACTGGTGTGCACGTCGAGGGCCACTTTGACCACCTGTGAAGCAAAACGTGTCAAATATATAAAAAGTAACATTTTATTTCAATGGAAGAATCTTAACAAGAAAGAAAAACACCCGACTCAAAGCTGAAACTCAGTACCTCTTTTAAATAACCAGCGCTCTCTATGTCTTTGGGTCCGACAGCAAAACCAAATGTGGAGGTGACAGGAAAAGTCCTCCCAGGAATAGTAAAGACGGGACAGTCGCTGAGAAAGGCTGAAAGTTTATCAGCTTCCAAGGTGGCGGACATCACCACCACCTTCAGAGGGAAAGATCTGCCCTTGATGGCCTTAGCAGAGTCAGAGAACATTTTCTTCAATAGACCCAGGAGAATATCCTGCAAAAAAAAAAATATACAACCACTAAATCAATATGTGCATTGAAAGGATAACACACAAAAGTACATTTTGCATGGTGACAAGGTGCATGCATGCATGAATACGGTGCAGAAACGATACATGTCAATGATATTGGGTGGATGTCATATTGACTCACTGTGTTGAGGCTGCGTTCGTGGACTTCATCCAAGATCACGACGCTGTACTGAGAAAGCACCGGATCTGCGAGGATCTCTCTGAGCAGACAGCCGTCCGTCATGTACTTCACCACGGTGCTCTGGCCCAGACGCAACGTCATGTTCACGGTTATTCACAACAACAACAACACATTGCATTTCCTCCAAGGCACGCGTCGTCTTTGCCTCTCACCTGTGACGTGCAGTCATCGAAGCGCACTTGGTAGCCGACCTCTCTACCCAGAGTGCACTGCATCTCCTGGGCGACCCTCTGGGCCACCGTGATGGCAGCCACCCGGCGGGGCTGCGTGATGCCAATTTTGCCATCTTTGCAAAAGCCTGCACAGAAACGAGAGGAAGAGGTTTGGCACACTAGAGCAGAGACCACAACCGCGTCCTAACTTTCAGACAGTTGTTGTCGCGTACCTGCTTGATGAAGGTACTTCGGCAGTTGCGTGGTTTTCCCACTGCCGGTCTCGCCGGTGACGGCCAGAAAAGTGCTGTCTTTGACGGCCAGAATCAGTTCTTCTTTGTGCCGGTAGATAGGCAGCAGTTTGGACTCGTTTTCTTTCGAGTCCAACCTGGTAGACTTGGACATAACGGACAACTAGTAACTGTCTCTTTACCAGCAGATGAGTGCGAGGAGCTGAACTGACGTTAATCGTAAGGCACACGGTGTTGTTGGCGTTTGTACTCGGTACAGCTTTACAAAATAGCGACTTCTTTCACAATTCTCCTTTTAGTTTCGAGGACGGCACGCTCGATCAATGACTTCCGCAAACTAACCCATTCGGCGTTTCTATTGGTCGAGTTGTGGACACGTGACCGGAGCGCCTCCACCACAAATCAAATGTGGCCGCACTTTTTTTAAATTAAGCTTATCTACGCAAATGCGCCAGCAGCACCTAATAATTTAACTTAAAACAAATTATATATATATATATATATGTAATACATATATATATATATATAATATATATACACACACATATATATATATACAAATCTGAATGAGTAAAAAGAAGAAGAGCACAAAGTTTAGGACCAGTCATTTAATATTTGTAGATGTGAGTGTTCCCAAAGTAATCTGAAAATTGATTTACTTAGGTGGTCTTACATACAATCTTACACAAACCTAAAATAAGCAAGTGGCAGTACAGTGATGAAATAAAGATAGGATACTTACTAAAATATTGTTACATAATGCACGCCTTTCCCCGCAAACACTATTAACTTAAGGTCATTAAAGTAAGGTATAGATTTATTCTCATTACAAATCACAGACAGATCTCGACTGAACCGTTAACAATTGTGCCGACTTGAAATAGTCCCTTTTCTAATTGTTTACAGTAGATACAGAAGAGGTCCACCAGAAACTACACTGTAAAGAATCTCCCGTCCTGGCCCTGGTGTGACTTGCCTTAATTTACGACCTGAAAGACATGGCAAAACTGAGAAAATCACTTGCAGCATTACATACAAACATGTAAATCAATAACCCAAGATTAATTCATTAGACTTCATAAAAAAGGGTCAATAAGCTGCAGCTCCACTTACCATTGCTGCAAGACTGTAGGCAATTCGGTCCTTTACAGATCTCTATGTCACAGTGGAAATATACCTGGAGAAGAGCATCACATAACAATCAATCACTAAAAAGGCAAATTAATACAAGTGAAATTCATAGAACATCGTTTTTTTTGTCGTACCAGGTTTTTAAATGTTGGGGGCTTCACAAATGAGAACAGCTTGACCTCAAACCATTTATGAAGAGAGGGATATTTCAGTTCTGTGGGGGCAACTGGCAACACAACAGTTCTGTGGCTATCGCCGCTGAAAGGACATCTGGGTTGGATACAAAGATGAGCTTCGGTTGATCGAAGTACGGGCACGGATGTCAATTTACCTTTTTGGATGTAGAAATGGTCAAATACATTTGGTTTATTGCATGTGAATTCACCCTTTGACCAGCAGGTTCCATCTCTGTGGGTCTTGAGGGTTTTCAGACGGTGTCGCCCAGCAGTCCTCCAATAGCAGCACCAGATCCCCGTCCTCATGTTTGACAGCGAACACCTCCACATGCACAGGCTGGCCGAGCTCGGTGATCGTTGGAGGGTCTCGAGAGGAATAGAAAGACTTGTATTTGGAGTCTGTAGTTGAAAGATTAAGGGAAAATAAGAAATAACTTACCAGGGCTTCACTATACTCCCAAGTTTGAAACTGATAGCAATTTATTTATTGCCAAGCAATGTATTGACACATTTTGATGGTACTTTCTATCGTTTATAAAAGACATTAATGTCATAAATATATCCGTCTGCACTTTATTTATTCACCAAAATAGGTTTCACGGACAATAAAAGTAAAAATCAAGCAAAAACTTGACTAACATGACCTTTGGCAAACCTCATTTCAGTCCTCAGTAGTCCCTCACTCTTCAGTGGTGACGGGTACTCAGATTTTTCTTCCTGAATCTTGATGCTCAGCTGAGTCCTTCGGGCCAGTGCAAAGCTACAATGCACAGTACGACTAATACAAACATATATATAAAAGGACATTTAAAATGGGTGTTCTTACATTCTCAAAAGCAGGAGAAGTGGAACATTTTAATTTCTTACTGGAAAGGCGCATCACGAAATATAAAGCTTTTCTGCTGTTGTTGCTTCACCTCAATGTTGACCCAGTAGGTTATAATCCCATCTGCTATCTGCAAGACACAACCAAACCTGTTATAATACCACCTGACCTGTTTGAAGATGGATGGGTAATGTATTTGCATTTACCACAGACTGAGTGCCACAATCAGTGAATGGAAAGCGGAATATGACGGCTTCCTTGGATCTTTTTGGGGGGTTGCAGTTATGGTTTTGGCTGGAAGGAATCCAGACTGCATCCAGGTTCAGAGGTGGGACTGTGGCATTCTGAGGGATGATAATGTTGAACCCTTCCTGGTTGCAGAATTCACGTGTTGAAATTTGTGGATTATCATTTGTGTTCACCTCTGTAGAAAAACACACTGAGAATTAAAAACAAAGTAAACTCTGAAACACAATATTATGATATTCATTCGTACGCTTACTACCCTTCATTTTCCTTTCACAGACGAGCGGTATTGACTTGACAATTTCAACTCTTCCCCCGTCTGCAAGTGCCACGATGACAACAGTCAGATTTGTCACATTTTTCTATTGAACATCAGAATGATTAGAATATGAAAACTTTTGAATAAATCTGCATTCAATAAAATGAAGACAGACAAGCTCGGGGAGACTTTTTCATCTTACTTGTCTTCTCACAAAACACCCATGGGAAGCAACTGTTAAGATAATAAAGGTGTCAGTTTCTCCAAGGAAGTAGTGGCACTGTTTTGCTACCGCAATGGCTTGGTAATATCCGCCGTGTTCACCTGTGTGTACATTTAGACACAAACAAGAGCAGAGTTACCACTCCGAACATCATGGACTTGATGCATCTTTGGAGTCTGACTTACCTTGGACATAAATGGCGAGAGGAAGATCAGCAAAGTGCGCCTTCGTTATGTGAACAGACATGAACCCATCGTGGCAAATTGACATGCCACCATTACTAGTGTTGGAAACTTGAACGGGTTCTGAAGCAGCATCGGCTTCACGTTTAGAAAGTAGCAGTGACAACGAAACGCACGTCAGCAAAAGGAGGTCTGCTCCGTGTGCCTTCATCTTTGGATACTGAGACCCTGTCACAGGCGCAGCAGCTGCGTCTCATTAGTCTTAATTGGCCAGAGTTAAAGCAAGTGAAGAAGTCTCAGCAACAGTACGAGGGCCCTGTGTTTGAGACCAGATTGTTATCTCTGTTTCCTCCCACGGTTAAAGCAATGCGAGTGAACCTGAGACTCTAAACTGTCTGCAGAAGTGAGTGTAGTTTTTTTTTTTTTTTTTTTTTAAACACACACACAAAACAAAGGGCATACAAGCAATTTATGTGGTCAAAAAGTATTGCTTCCCACATGCATAAAATAGCCAAACATCTTACAGATTTGACACAACAGACTGCTTCGTGTACAGGAAATACAGTATACTTATGCAGCAAACAAATAACATTAAGACATGCATCAAGTTTAATATGTTGCATTTATAATCAATGCATATAATTGGACGTTGATACTGAAAAAAATTAATAAAATCTCCACAGTTAACTGCTTGTTGTCTACAGGTGGTTGAGCTGGTCCGTGCTCCGGTTGTAAATGGGGTTTTGGAGTATGCCATCTGACAGGGAAACAACGGAGAAGTAGAGGACAGCGGTTGAGTTCTTTCATCTCGAACTGGCCCACGGACGAAGTCAGCACTCACTTTTCTTGGCTTTCTTCTTCTTCTTCCCAAAACGTGCTGCTGCAAAAACAAAAAGTCAGTGAATAATGTAACAAAAAAAAAGGCTATTTATTCTCACGCGCAGATAAATAATTTTGACAGATGATACAAGATACATTGAACACATTTGAGAAATACCTCCGTGGGGATTCTCTGGAGGAGTTGACGAGGCTTGTTGCCTACTGGTTTCCCCTTGGTTAACTGTGTAATAAAATACGTAAAAGTGAATCTTGACAGCACTGAAATGACAGCAATATAATAAAGGGTATTTTACCGTAATAATGCTGACTCAGTCTTGCTTGCCGTAATCTGCTGAAGAGTTCTGGAGAGGTGAGACTGAGTTACTCCAGTTTGTCACCACGAATAAGACAAAAGAGTCACCAATAATACAAACTGCAGTAATTTTACTGAATACTAAGCACCTCTATGAAATCCCTGTTTTGTTCTCTGAGTGTCCACCCTCTCAAATTGGTTCAAGTTTGGATAAATCGTGCTTGCAGTGGGTTGAGTCCTCTCTGGATCGGGCTGGTCTTCTATTGGATTGCGATAATTTCTGCTGAGGTCACTCTGCCGGCCGGATGGGTCTTGGTCATCATTTTCTGATATTCCCCAAAACATTTTTTTTTTTTTAGAAAACATTGACTGAGACAAGTGAGATGTTTCAGTTGGGATGGACAGAGACGTGATATTTATTTATAAGAAGGTGACTGAATAGATGGCATTGGTAAGAGCAGTGTGAACGCACCATAAACAAGAGGACCGTCGCCCCCTCCTGGAAGGAAAAGGAAACACGTTGCAGTGACACGGGTCAAGAAAACATATCAGAAATACCCCTTTGTCCTCCTCAACTCGTGCATCACTTCTGTGTGTGTGCTTGTGTTGTTACCGCTCTGCTCTTGCTCTACTGGCACTCTGCCTGCTTCCTCAGGTGCAGCCCTGGCGTCTGCTGCTGGGACATTATACCGTTAGACTTGAAGGAACAGTTGAACATTTGGCGAAAACATGTTTGCTTTTCTTGCCACGAGTTAGATGAGAAGATTATAATCAACTTGTGTTCTTTTCTGGCAAGAAAGAGAATTGACACGTTTCCCCAAAACTACATATTCTTTTGAAGGAAATGTGTGTATTGCTGTATGTGTGTCTCTATTCCTGTGCATGATACATCTTTTGAAATAATTTAACAGATGCAACTCTTCGTAAACAAATGTCCCCTCGTTACTGGCTGTGATCAAGCCGGCTGTACTGTTACTCTTGTGCTTTAATGTAAAGGTATACTAAATGTTAAACCATGACATTATTGCTTACCCTCAGTGCCTGCACCTTCAGGATTGCTTGTATTGTATATTGGTGTGTTGTAACAGCACACTGAAATAAACCAAAAAAAATGAAGTTTTTAAAATAAACCAACCAATGAGCTCACAAACCAAACACTTTGGACTGAGAGTGCCGGACTGGGCAGGTACTCACATATGCACTTCATGAAGCAGTAGCCCCCGATGCTCAGCAGGGTGAAAACAGCCACGCCAACACAAATATAAATCCATAGCATCCCCTCTCGGCTCAGAGCACCTGCACGGTAAGTTGTGGTTTTTACAAAGATGCATTTCACAGGAAACTCTAGCCCCCTCTCGTGTGTTTGGCCCACGAGGTTTTTGAGACCATGGAAAGGAAGGGGGCCCCATGTTTCTGCAGAGGCTTTCTGCTCGGTGGTGAGGAAGCATGCGTTCAAACAGAAATCATCTTACCTCCGACAGCAACCAACTCCACTTGGAGACAGTCGTGTCCCTGCTTACAGCAATAACGCCCCAGGTCAGAGTTTTGAAGCTCATCGATGCGGATGGAGTAGTCCCCCTCTGAGCCCCGGTTGGGGAACACTTTCACCCGACCGTACCTGTGGTCCAGGAACTTAATGCGACCCTCGGATGTGAGGTGGACCAGGTCCAGCCCGGCGGTGTGGGCCCACGACACCCGGCCGAGGCCACTTGTTTCAAAGATGCATGGGAGGAGCACAGAGGAGCCAAGCGGAGCGCTGAGTGTCTCATAGACATCTGAATCACAAGAGTTCTCAAAGTCCGTCTCTTCATCACAGGACGAGACAAACACAAAGAACAAGATTACATTTTAGGTCGCTTATCTCAATTAAACAGTTCAATTTATTCCTCCTTATTACTGCAGATATTAAAAAATGTGATTTCTAGACATCTTCAAATTAATAAATGGAGTAAATGTAACTGGACAACAATTATAACGACACATTAAACATAAAAGCTAGAGAATATAAAAATAATAACTTCTTAAAGACACGGAATAAAAACCAATGAAATCTACGATCTGCCCCAACTGTAGGAGGAGGGGGGAGATATAGTTTATATATCGTTAACAATATATCAATATAATACATACATTATAGTCAACTAATTTGTGTCGATTGCCGAGCTTTCAAAACGATTTCTAAGCACAAGATTTCTTAAAATCAAATAATTTAAATGTAAGTGAACACACAGTTAATACAGCAAAAGAGGTGAAGTTGTATTTATGGAACGTTTTTATATTATTAATATTTGAATTTTCAAATTTCCCAAATAGGCCTTACCATTTGAAGACACGCAAATAAAGCACAGGGCTAAAAGGACAATCCACCTGTCGGCATCCATCGTCAGCGTCTCATATGGTGAGCAGTAACGCGGCGAAGCTGTAAACTAAAACCTCTAAGCATCATGGGACAAAACCACGAGACCATCACAGTTCATTTAGTTATACACGGAAGGGTTTTGACGTCTTTCAGTTTCACATGAACAACACGTGTCATTTTTAACACGTTTTAACACAGTTTGAAATTTCTTTCAAAACTGTTTGCTCGTTATGTCAAACATAACATTTAAAAACAATAAATATTGATCTTTTTTTATGAACACATAGAGGATCGTGACAAAATGTCAGTCTCCTCCAGACCACTTCCTGTTGATGCTTCCGGAGAAGGGGGCCTTGATGCAAGGTCGAGGAGCCGAGCGGAGCGCTGAGTGTGTGTGTCTCACAAATATCTGATTATGGATCACAAGAGTTCTCAAAGTCCAAACACAAGACAAACACAAGAACACGTTTAGGTTGCTATGCTCAAATGGTAATAAAATAACCAAGAGTACAAACTCTTCTTCCTTATTTCTGCACATATTCAAAACTCTGATGTCTCGACATCTTAAAATATTCTGTCAGGGTTGAGAATAAATGAATTAAATATGATATTATTCCAGACATTGAATAAAAACATAATATAACATTGAAACTAGTCAAAACATTATTGCTTTTGTCTTGTTTGGACTAAACTTGGTAACTAAACCTGGTTGTGTTATCCAGCCTTGGATAAAAGTACATTTTATTCTTCACAAAGATCAAACTTTTTAATAATACATAAAGTCTGGAGATATTAATCTTGTGAGGACCCCTTTCCCTGGTTCTTCTGGTTCTTCAAAGGATCTGGGTTGTCAGCATCATGAGCCACACAAAAGGACACACACACACACACACACACACACACAGGCAGATTCCTAAATGTATAGATAGATGTGTTACCTAGTGGCCAGAAAACATGGTTACTCAGACATCATATCTATGTCCAAAAGCACAAAGTAAGCCTTGAGCACAGCATTCGAGAAAACTCTGAGGGACACCTAAAGCAAAACTGAATGAAGCATCACAAATCAAAAAGTACAGGATGTTCTGTACCAAATTTGGGGGACGATTGCTCAAACTCGGGCATAAAAAAAAAAAAAGGACAAAACAATTCAAAATGGAAGAAAACGACCTAGCTGGGATTCATCTGGTCCAATAATTATACATGTATTGTTTCCAAGACTTACGGTTAAAAAGTAAAGTAAAAATAAATAAATATATAATGGTAATCGTGTCAAAACACAAAACAAAGGACCACACCATTGGGATGATTAATGTTCATGATATAGACTCAGGGTCTCCATTGAATGCTGTGGTTCTTGTGCCTGAAAGGGAGAGAGAGGCAGCGAGAGAGAGAGAGAGAGAGAGAGAGAGAGAGAGAGAGATTGAGAGAGAGAGAGAGAGAGAGAGAGAGAGAGAGAGAGAGAGAGAGAGAAGATCCACTAACGCGCTATGATGCGCATGTTCATTGTAATCAGTCGTGCCTTTTAAAATAAATATTGAGAGCTCCCCCCCCACCCCCCCCCCACCCCACAGCCTGAGAGGATGTATGTGTGTGTGTTCAGTGGACCACTCCTCATAACTATGCAGCTGCAGGATGGCCGGGAGCTTCTACAAAGGATGCTTCCTCTCCATGTTCGACTACAAGACGAAAACATTCATTGTCACCAAAAATAAGAGAGTTGGAGTTTTGTACAGACTTATTCAGTTATCCATCATCGGTTACATTATAGGGTAAGTGTGTGAACTACTGCCGCGGCTCTCGCAGTGCTTTTATAATGCCTTAATGCAAATGGTAGCCTAATTATTATTAATATAGAAATGCATGCTTGTGAGGATTTTATGTTGACCTGATCACATGTGTAGCTTATGTATTTTAAATTGCCTCAATGAATGAATGCAGCAATTGATTAATTATGTTATACCACATGTACAGGCTGATGATGATGATGGTTACAAGTTAATGGGCTCTTAAGTGACATTTGACAAATTGACAGGATGGGTTTTTTTAATACGCTAATAATTGTGACACAAAGTTAAATACAAATAAAAAGCTGTAGTTAGCAGAATCTAGTAAGTACATTTGACTTGTGTAGTCACATGTGCTTATTTATAAGAACAAAAGTGACATCAAATGTATTTTTATAATAATGCGATAAAGTATAATATCAATAGGCTACTTTTAAGGATATTATGATCATAGTGATACCACTAAAAAAATAAAACATACTGTTAAGTACAAACTGACATGTGGTATGAGGGGCCGTTTAGGCCATATCTATTGAGACACTCTCACACACACTATTGAGACACTCTCACACACACTATTGAGACACTCTCGCACACACTACTGAAACACTTACACACATACTAATGAAACACTCGTACACTCACTATTGAAACGCTTGTACACTCACACTTACACATACATACATACTCTGTAAATACTCTTACGCATACATATGAGAAACACACACGCATACATATATACTTCTGTGTCATATACACATACATATGAAATGCTTACATGCATACAAGTGAAACATGTATACGTATCTATCTGTTTTCAGTTATATGTATGTATGCTCTTACATGAGGATGTGCAAGCGTCTCACATGTATTCATACAAGTAATTTCAGTAGTGACCGTGAGAGTGTTTCAATAGTGAATGTACAAGTGTTTTAGTAGTATGTGTGTAAGTGTTTCAGTAGTGAGTGTAAGAGTGTTTCAATAGTGAGTGTACGAGTGTTTCATTAGTATGTGTGTAAGTGTTTCAGTAGTGAGTGTACGAGTGTTTCATTAGTATGTGTGTAAGTGTTTCAGTAGTGAGTGTAAGAGTGTTTCAGTAGTGAGTGTACGAGTGTTTCAGTAGTGAGTGTACGAGTGTTTCAGTAGTGAGTGTACGATGTGTTTCAGTAGTGAGTGTACGAGTGTTTCAGTAGTGAGGTGTACGAGTGTTTCAGTATGTGCGTGTGAGAGTGTCTGTGCGTGTGAGAGTGTCTGAGCGTGTGAGAGTGTCTCAATAGTGTGTGTGAGAGTGTCTCAATAGTGTGTGTGAGAGTGTCTCAATAGTGCGTGTGAGAGTGTCTCAATAGTGTGTGTGAGAGTGTCTCAATAGTGTGTGTGAGAGTGTCTCAATAGTGTGTGTGAGAGTGTCTCAATAGTGCGTGTGAGAGTGTCTCAATAGTGTGTGTGAGAGTGTCCTCAATAGTGTGTGTGAGAGTGTCTCAATAGTGTGTGTGAGAGTGTCTCAATAGTGCGTGTGAGAGTGTCTCAATAGTGTGTGTGTGAGTGTCTCAATAGTGCGTGTGAGAGTTGTCTCAATAGTGTGTGTGTGAGTGTCTCAATAGTGCGTGTGAGAGTGTCTCAATAGTTATGGCCTAAACGGCCCCTCATAATGTGGCACTGTTCCTATTGCTGAATGTCCACAGGGACCAAAACATGATTCGTACGTTCCTTAATTTTTCAACAGCGACAATAAGAAAATAAAAAATGACACACTAAACAGGATGCTGTAAACAAATCTTTCTGCCATTACAATCCCCCCCCCCCCCCCCCCCCCCCCCCCCCCCCCCCCCCCCCCCCCCCCCCCCCCCCCCCCCCCCCCCCCCCCCCTCCCCCATTGCCCCACAGGTGGGTTTTCTTAAGCGAGAAAGGCTACCAGGAGACGGACGAGGCCATCCAGAGCTCTATAATAACCAAACTGAAGGGAGTCTCAATGACGAACACCACTGAGTCCGGTGTGCTGGTGTGGGGACCGGAGGACTACGTCATCCCCCCACAGGTGACAACCTTTAGCACCAATGTGTACAGACTGGGTGAAAGACACACACGCTTGTGGCTAAATTAAGAAGGGAACTAAACTTTCAACGTCTTCCCTCGCTTTTCTAACCGTTTCCCGGTTTAAATAAACATAAAACAGGTTACCGTGATAACTAACACAGGGTAGCAAACTGGTTTTGTGAAAGTTGCAGGTGCAGTATGTATGTATATATATATATATATATATATATATATATATATATATATATATATATATATATATATTCACTGAGAGGGGCAGAATAGCCAACGGAGGATGCCCAGGGGGGTCATCGTGTCATGATGTCACCATGACAACTAATTCACAGTGTTCTCTCTACATCTAGGGTGAAGCTGTTCTGTTTGTTGTAACCAATTTCTTAGAGACGCCAAACCAGAAGCTGGGACACTGTGCTGAGGTAAGAAGACAGAACACAGGCTCTTTCAGCAAGCTGGCAAAAAAATTAAATAAATCATGTCTTGGATCGTTGTTTTCATTTTTGATAACGTAACACCTAATGATCAGCTTATTACGCAACGTGGTTGGGAAGTTGTTCACATAATTTGTTATCCTCCCCATTGAAAGAAAACATCTAAATCCATCTAAAAGGAAAATTGTAGATATACATATATGAACAATGAGGAATCTGAGATCATCTATTTTTTTTTGCCAAAATATAGCAACAAACGAGTAAAGTTTCTATACGCAACGAGAATGTGACCACCTAGATCTACCACCTTATCACTGAGACTGGACAGTCGGCGCCTACTGTATGTCGAGTTAGCTGTGTATTAAAGATGAAACGTGAAAATAAATATGGCGTGTGTGTTTGAGGCCTTGCATTGAATTACACGTTTATGTCCAACTTCAGGATACTAACTGCTGTGAGTGCTAGCTGGAGGGCATGATGGGCAGTTTAGACACTGTGTTTAATTAAGACGCTCAGTTTCGAGTTTTCCGCGGCCAACCGTGTTTATTTGAAGGCTACTTTATTTACTCTCCGCCGCTTTGACGCTTGATCATCCGGAAACTATTTCAGCTGGCTGTGTTTCAAAGACACGGTGGTGGCTGAGGTTGGGCAGAAATGAAAAACACACATAAACGGACACTTTAATCCCCCTTAAACGACATTTTGTTATTCCACATGAGCCAATCAGCGCCCTAGAAACAACCACTAAACAGTGCAATGTTGCCGGATGAAGAAGACACTTGCTGTAAACCCCCTTAGACAATTGTGAATCATCGGTGTGCTCTCCTGATTATTGATGGCTCGCACTTTGTACACAGCACTTAGTCATAATAAATGATTTTTTAAACTTTAAAAAAAGTCGGACATCTCCACCTCCTTTCTATGAGTGTGTGTGTGCGCGTGTGTGTGTGTGTGTGTGTGTGTGTGAGCCAATCATAATTTCTCTCCACTATATCTTAAGCTTTCCAGAGGGATCCTGGTATGTAAACTCAGCCCCTCTTGGTCTCCTGCATCAGCCAAGAAGAATAAAGCGAGCACAACACCGCCATAAAACCCGTCTCTTCAAAATCGCTCAACTTTCCTCACTTTTCTTTTCTCTAAAGTGTGCATACGGGTCTTTTAAGATTAAATCTTCTTGAATTAGGCGTGCTTCTAAAAGACATGGTTCGTCTGTGACCTGAGAATTAAAAAAAATCAAACATATTTCTTGAACCTCTGCCTCTTTTTTGTCTGTGGTCGTAAGAGCCTCAAAGTGCTGGACGGTCACTGTCGAGATGACGATGACTGTGAAGAGGGGAAGATGGTGGTGGCTGGTAACGGTAAGGAAGAAACACCATCGATTTTTAAAATCGCCATTAAGTTGGTCGGCTCAGTGCCATTGTGAAATAGGATTGGGGGACTTGGTTCAACGAGTTTATTCTATCTCTCTCTATCGTTTTTCAAACAAATGCAAATGAATGCAACACACATTGTAGAAAACACACGGGGTTAAGATAGGGATAAGGAATGCTCCCTAGTGGTAGTTTGTTTTTGTCTCTTTAAGTCTAAGGCACTGCCTGACATGACATTTTGATTTGAAGTGATTATGTATAATTCATATGATCCATATCTTCGCAACAGGAATTCAAATGCAGTGTCTTTTCACATGCGTTAAGCCGTGTGACTTGTTCTTCTGTTTCTTTTTCCTGAAGGAATTATGAGCGGCAGGTGTTTGGGAAAAGACGAAAACTCAACTGGTACCTGTGAAGTCTACGGCTGGTGTCCCATCGAAAGGAAATCCGAACCACAGTGAGGGTTCAATGCAGTCACATAACATCTCTCCTCGGGTTAAACAAAAATCCTGAAGGCGAAACCCTTGTTGCAAGAGTCCCGCCTGACAATGACGTATGTCAGACAATTACCCAACGGTCTCAGTGCGGGATGACACACCTAAAATATGTGGAAAGAAAATGAAAAGAAAAAGAAAAATCAGTTGAACAAACCAATGACACTACAAATCAAGAATCACCTTTAAGTCATAGTGACATACTCTATGTGTTATAGAAACAAACAAATGCGTAAGTCTGACAGGAATCAAGACAAAGTCAAATGTACCCAAAGTATTCATCAAATGTGTTGACCTATAGTGCGTATCAGCCTGAGCCTCTGAATAGGCTACACAACGTATTCCCATGCAACAAAAAGTCCTTTTTTTGTGCATCAACACATGACACTTTCCGCTTGTCACATGCATATAGTCTATTCAAAATAAACGTTTGTCTTCATAGGGAAACTAGTTGGTTAAGTTTATGAAAAGATTGTGAAATCCTAGTGAACAAAAGGCACATACTCAGCGACTTGACCCGGCCTTATATCGACATTGCATCTAATTTAAGAGGTAACGTGTGAATGCTACGGCCCCGCTCAGCTGTTCCACTAGTCTTAGACATGAGTTAGTGACCCCTCGTCATTTATGCCCCTTATTAAATTGTTTGACCTAATTACCAAGTTATTTTCTATGAAAAGGTACAGAATGTGTGGCAAATAACTGCAATTTCTTCATTACAGAGGCCCTCTGCTCTCAAACGCTGAAAACTTCACCATCTACATCAAGAATTTCATCCATTTCCCCAAATTCACGTTTTCAAAGTATGTCACTCTCCATAATCTCTCTGTGTTACCACTTTGGTTAACTAGAAACAATGAGCAGTGCACTCACATATACACGTTTCTTTAATCGGAGGTCAAACGTTTTTGAAACGACGGACAACTCCTATTTGAGGAAATGTCGATTTGAGGAGGGGCTGCACCCCTACTGCCCCATCTTTCGCCTGGGTGACATCACCAGACTTGCTGGGTACAACTTCCAGGACATGGCCACATTTGTAAGTAAAAGAAAATGTGACAACAAAAAGGGGGAGAGAAATTCGGAGGATGAGGTAAGGGCAGCTACCATTTATTATTATTAAAACAGATATATTGTCTATTTTGTCTATTTATTTTTCAAGTATATTTCATGGTTTTCTTTCTGAAAACAATAACACTGAAAAGGGAGTTAAGCAGCCTCCTGTACCATCATTGGGAGATATAATATATATTATATATATATATATATATATATAATATAGGTGCATCCTTAAATGTTTACCGGCTCCAATTCAGTCGACATATTTGTCGGTACAGCTTTCCACCACAAACATTTTAATAATCTGTGCAGAATGTAAACGTATATTAGGAAATGCTAGGAAGTACCACAGAAGAAAAAAAAGATAAATATTTACATGTCTGCTTATTGAGTGAGTTTAAATGTGTTGAAGGAGGCCACCAGTGTGGATCTGCAAGAATGCAGTTTAAAGATGTGCACCCACCCCATTTCTTATTATGCTTGATTGACATGGTTCCCGAAGACGCACATGATGAAATTAGTATTTCTTGTCTTTTTTTGCAGGGTGGCTCCATTGGCATCATGATAGAGTGGTACTGTGACCTCGACAAAGGCAACTCCAACTGCCATCCGCAGTACCGCTTCACTCGCATGGACGTCAGCATCACCAAGCAGACCATCGCAGAAGGGTTCAACTTCCGGTGAGGTCGTCTCGGTCTACGTTACAATGGTCACGCGCACAAAATACATTCAAATTATTTATTGTCCGAGGAAATAATGATCCCAACAGTTTAATTGTATTCTCACTCCTCCAATGTTTCCCTTGTCATCAGACACACTCGGTACTTTAAAAATGCCGCAGGTGAGAGCTATCGATCGCTATTCAAAGTCTACGGGATCCGATTCAACATCATGGTGCACGGAAAGGTAACCGCATTTTTAAAAAAGGGTAAATGCATGAAATATCTTTTTTTGTGATTTGTTATAAAGACATTTTTTGGGGGGTATTTCTGCTGTTATTTATAGGCCGGGAAGTTCAGCATCATCCCCACAATCGTAAACGTTGCTTCGGGGATGACTTTGATAGGCGGGGTAAGTACCATTTAAAAAATACTTTTTTAAAGAGAAAATGCTTTTAAAATAAACGCTGAATAACACTTCATCTCACAGGGAGCATTATTCTGTGACATGGTCCTCCTCTACCTCATGAAGAAGGGCGACTCCTATCGAGAGAGGAAGTTTCAACGATTCAAGTACGAAAAGCTGCACACGAGTACAGAAGTAGAGGTTTCTTTTTCCATGTGGTCAAACATCACAGCACTGAATCAGATCTCAACCTGTTGTTGGCTAGAGTAATTAATGCTGGCTTGTCTGCAAAAATTAATACTAATCTGTCTCTGTTCCACAGAATGAAGAAGTCTGAAGACAACGGTGTGGAGGACAGAAAGGGAGCCACGGAGCATGACAACCTGACGTCTTAGTTTGTCATATGATGGTTATATTGTACAACCCAATTAAAATGAGACACAGCTCTTGGTTTAATAGGTTTAATCTTAATGTGTTTCAAGATGCGAACTTGCCTCTATTTTTAGGAATTTAAACTCAAATTATGAACACATGTTCCATTCACTTTTATACCAGATTTCAGCAACATGGCCTGAAAACAGGTGATGAAACAGGTATGCTGACTCTGATATACACATATACGAGTTATTACAAGGTTTATATGGACTGTAAAAATGTAATTTAAACAATTTAAATAATTGTTTAGACCACAGAGTCCTCACACAGTGGCTCTGTGTTTATGCTATATCACTGAGGTGGTTCCTCGCCTTCTTCTGAGAGGAAGAGCGTTTATGCTCTTTGTATATATATATATATATATATATATATATATATAGTGTGTATATGTTAGTCACACTCGCAGAGTGACTCAAGGGACAAAACCCACTCACACACAAGGAGAACACGCTAACTTCACCCAGACAAGTTAGCGTTTACCTTAAATCGATCTCCATTTTAATCTCTACATTGATTATTGCTTGATTTGTGATGTTGTAATGTTGTTAATTTGAATTAAATGTATACCACATGATTCATGAGGTGAACAAAGTACTTTTGTGTGTTTTGAAGACATTTTAAGCCAAATCCATGATTTTTATTTATTACTAAACTTAACAAATTAGTGTCGGAGCGTTTTTTGTTTAGTTTAATTTCAATTGGAGAAAATGTGTTTCTTTCCAACAAAGTTGAGAGTGCAGCTTAGTTGTGTGGGAATGTCATTTTGTAGGAGACATCATTGGGGGCCCCGCTGACTCTCTACATGTACACCTCTGGTCACCACGTGGTCTGTGGATGGTTGTGTGACAGTTTGTGTGTCGGCTTTTCTCCAGCACGACTTTAACAGTCCTTGTTTATATATTGTATAAATGACAAAGTGGTATTGAGCTGAACTCATGACACTGTGCCAGCGCCAAGTACACATTCAGACCGCTTAATTGTGTTTAAGGGGACATCAGTGGGCTGGTAATAACAATTAAAAAAAAATTGTTATTCTACATAACAGAAGATGCGATTAAAGACTTGTTTTCCCCCCCATTGAAATTAAAACAAGTAAAACATGTTCTTTGTTAAATTTGTTCTTTAGGGAAAAAGGTACCAAGTAAACATCCCTCTGGTATGTGATCTCAGCCTGAGGGCACTGTAAGATTCGTGTTCAAAGCTCCGGGTCCCGTGGCCGCAGGAAATTCAGGATTCGAGTTAAAGTTTAACAATATTTAATGGCAAAGATAATACTCATGTAGCGTTCACGATCGTGGGGCCAGAAAGGAGGAACTCTCCATAGACGGAGTGCAGCTCCCAGGGAGCAACAGACCGGGGCTGTCTCGAGTCTCCAGACCAGTAGAACCATGTCTCCAGACCAGTAGAACCATGTCTCCAGACCAGTAGAACCATGTCTCCAGAACAAATGCTCGGCTATTAGTCTGGTCATGCAAATGAATTCACACCTAAAGGTTAGTTCCATTGGTCAGTTCAAAGGATGCCGCAGTTCTACTCGCTACGCCAATTAGTAAACAGGCGAGGTCAAAGCTCACTCTTCCGGTCAAGGACAGGAAGTTCCCCTTCACAATAAAACCCTATTATCCTGCCTTCCGAATAAAAACAACACATTAGGTTTCAATCGGCATCCATTTTAACTATTGTCTAAACAATAAAACATTCATTCATTCTCATGCATCATACAGTTAATCATTACATTTGTCATTAAAACAGAATAATAAAACAGTGATCCTCTCTTATGTTTCACAATACATTCCTCCAGAATATTCCTCATAATATCCCAAATTAATTATCATATCTTTCTTTATGTATTAATTTAAAACATAAACTTCTCTTATCTACATGTGCAAATATATATAAAATCCACTACAACCTAACAGCACTCATATGGTTTCTCTGGCGGTTCTGTAACAATGGAGGTTAATGTAATTTACTAAGTGAAATAAACAACCGAGTGACTCACAACTGTAGCTGTTAGCTGAGTGCAGATTCAGCTGCTTTCACAACAATAATAAAGACAGAGATAAAAGGCAGTAAAAACAGCAGAGCTGGTTCCCAATTCTCTTTTAGATTTCCAGGATGTTGTCAGTGATGATCTCGCTGGTATGACAGACAGGGATCATCTCTAGAAAACATCACAACTTAGAGTCAAGTTTGCTAGTGTTTACCAGACCACACTTTAGCCCCTTATTCCCGTGTTATTACCGAGGCTAATAACACCCACTGTGAGCTACCACAATATAAGTTAAAGCTGCACGTGGTACCATGTGACATGACTTGGGGGAGTGTTGCATCGTTTCCACAAAATAACCAAAAGCAGCGTATTCTAAATACTTTCAACGTTAATGTGATCCTGAATATAGATGGCAATGTTTTGGAGGGATCTCATATATTAACTTGTAGTTCATTCTTAGTTAAAGAAAAAAAATAGGAGAATATTTTTCCAGGACATTTTTATTTTTCTCTCATTTTCCTTGTGTTTTCAAGGTCGAGTGTGGAATGTTTTGTACTGCAACAGTTTTGTGATTGGTTGTAAATGGGCGTACACATATGTTGTGCTTCACTAAATGAAGATACTGACAAACAAAAACATTACGTCTCCACGTGGATGTTGCATGTATTAGTGTGTGTTGCCCTCAGCCTGCTTATTCCTTCACTGAAAACAGGTTGAGCTGAGGGACAATAAATCCCCATGCACAAACTGTCTTGCACTTCTCCATTGTTGCCTGCAGATGTCGCTAAAGAGCAACTTCCAGTTGTCACCCTCAGAAACAGAGGCTGCACTATAGATGTGTGACTATGGTCTGTACATTTACTTATACAAATTATTTAGAGGTACAAACAATTCAATTTAGCCGCTGTATGAATATAATGCAGGCCAGAAAGACGAGAAGACCAAGATTTAGTTATTTCGATGTAACGTTTGCGATGTTTGTGACATGCATACTTATATTTACGTAGTTATTTAAAGCCCAACAGTTTACGAAAAGGTTTTCTTGCCTAAACTGAAGCAGGTGTTTCTGGTCTGATGTCACAATGTTAATTAACCACGTGTTTACTGTGCATATCCAAGTGGGCTATAAAGGTGCGCCACAGGGTCTGACAAAGAGTGGGAATGAGAACGCGTAGGAACAACGTCTACATGTTGACCTGCTGAAATCTAGGATGTGATTTCTTATAATGTGGTACAATCTGAATATAAACTTAGATGTCCGACATAAAGTGAATCTCAGAAGCGTCATTAATTGCCTGCAGGAGAGGGTTTAAAGTAAACTTATCTCATCTTCTCGCACAACATGAAGAAGATTAAACAACTCCTTTTTTTGCTTCGTCTTTTCTCAAGGACACTAGAGTTCAAAGGAATTAACCGGAATATCACACTCAAGGAAATGCACGACCACAGTTACAGTCAGCATGTGGTGTGTCAGTGCCAGTATAAAAGTGCCAGCGCGGGGGGTTCATCCACATAACATCTGACAACATGAAGGTCCTGCTATACGCTGCTGTGCAGAGCTAAAGGTGAACGAACTTTGGTTTATTTCAAATTCTTTGCATCATTTTTACTGAAGCACAAGGTCAGATTTACAAAATATGTAGGTATAATGGGACCATTTGATTTGATCCCTGATGCGTTACACCTGTAGATGTCAAGGGGAAGGAAAATACCTGTCAGTGATGGTGTATTCCCGATTACTAAATGCTGGCTACTGTCTTCTTCCCAGTGTTCACGCTCTGACGCTACACCTGTCGAGATGAGGAGGACAACATCTGTCAGGAGGAGACAGACTGCCTGACATCCTCTCACTACTGCAAGATGCATGGAAACAAATACCCAATTTGGGTCCATCAAGGCCTCAAGTGACTTCATACTGAAGGGATGTCAGATCAGGTGTAAGAAAACACACTTCAACCACGAGTCATACACAATGACACACAGGTGCATGTCGCCTGGCATTCACTCATTCCATGGACTTTGATTGATGTACCTTTTTAAATCTTTTTTCTTCTTCTGTTGTTCAAATAACACAAAGACGTTGGCACCTGATCACAAACACAATTATCAAACCACAATGAACTGACTGAGTGAATAGAGCGGATTCAAGATACTGTCCATCATCACAGATCATTCCACTGATAGCAAATCATACCCTCATTAATATATAGGTAATACATGTTAATCTGTCCACCTGTTCCTTTCTTTACATTAGAGCAGCTCAGCTGTCAGAAGTGGATGATTGGAAAGCGACCTTCACACTTAATGTGTTACAGGTTAACGCACACATATTGCATGCCAACGCACACATATTGCACATGGAATGAGACGGAGGTGAAAAATGAAATCACTGCATCGAGAAAACGTCATCATCGGTTTTGAGGGACTCTCCCCAAAACCCCAAAATATAACAACTTTCCATAATTTAGAGGAATCATTTTTTACTTCTGAAGAAGCCGGTATGTTGCACAAAACCACATTTGGAGCATGAGGGAAAATATGACTCTTGTTTGCTGCCCGCACAGGAAAGAGCTGTGGCTGGGGCTCGGTGTGCTAGTGATGACTACACGGAGGAAATATATATATTATTAAAACCCTTGCTGTCTGTCATCTCATATTTAATTTTTTTACTAAAAAGTTTTCTAAATAGTGCCAGTGGATATAAATGATGATGATGAAGAGGGGGACTAATTAGACATCTTATGGGCAGCGGTGGAAAGTAAATGTACTCCATACTGAGGAGGTATTGTATTTTACATTAATATTTCTATTTTACGGCACTTCCAAGGTCTGTTTAAGGTTTTACTGGACATAAAAAAACACATCATAAGTTGATCAAAATAAACCAGTTGTTTCCGTTGGGCTTGTAATTCATGCTTAGTTGGCGTTTTTGCATCCAAACACTGTTTTCCTAAAAACAATAACTAAAATATTGTACACAATTGTTACAGCTATAGCTCCACCAGATAAAACAATATTTACACATTGATCCACAAGGATGAACAATACAATAATGTCATCATTCATCAGTCACAGGGGAAACCTTTTCGCAGTATTCTTTTTTTCATTTTGTTTCATTTTGCTGTTAAAACCTCAGAAATATAAGATAATAAATGCTTTTTATTGGGTATTTTAACATTATTCTTCTGGTACTTCGACTGAAGTAAAAAATAAAAATAAGTATGAAATACTTATTTCACCACTGAGTGCAGGTCAAAAAAAAAGAGCATGGATGCTGAAAAAAAAGCGTCTCTGCTATAAAACAGTCATTGAAAACAAAGACTGCCTCTAGTTGATCCACCGCTGGTGGGCCTGTTGTCAAGAGTGAGTTCTGCAGCTGGGAGAGTAATGGTGGTCTATCTATTGGATTAGTGGAGGGATTTCACTGTGGTATTAATCTGAGAAGACAGCAGGCGACCCGGGCTGGGCTCACGCTGAGCTGTTGTGTCTCTCGGTCGCTGGCTGTCACTCAGCACGCTGTTGCACAGCCATCGGACGCACCGACACACAAGCAGCCACTATGAACCTTTTCTGCTTTTCGCTGGTAAGAGACACACTTCTAATGTATGCGTCTACCTAACAAGCTGTGTGTGTGTGTGTGTGCGTGTGTGTGTGTGCGTGTAGCTGATGGGGAAGATAACTTTACCCCCTTGATGCCAATGTGAACTTGGCCATATACGCAATACATTACAAATCTGTAAATAACAGCATAAGCAATTCAGTGTGAGGGAAATATGAACATGTGTTGTTTTAACTGTGTTTCAGCCTCTAAATAAGCATCACGTGATCCAGGCAACTGTTACTCTACTGAGGCTCATGGCTGTTCAGTCTTTATTGTCATTTTTAATCATTAGAAATATCCTTCTGATATTGAGTTTGTCTGAACAAAATGTAAAACAATACTTCTCTAAACTGCTCTGCTTCATTAGGTTTTCATCAGATTCACCATGGCTAATGCAGTAGTACTACATATGCATGTTAAAGGCTTTTAGTTGACGCTTTCATGGCTCTGAGCAGAAATAAAGTATTGATAAGTGAAGCGATCCGGGGTGAAAACAAGTGTGTGGCTGCAGCTGTGATGCTACACGTGGGCACGAGGAGAAGTTAACGGACTGTTCTCGAATGTTGAACAATAAATTCAGTAACATTACCAAAGTCTTGCTGCAGGCTTAAACCGTGATTGCACTGATTGTCCTGTCTGTTGCTGTTATTCCACCTCACCTTGTTTAAGGACTTCTTGTACACACTCATTCCTTATAAATGCATGTGTGGTTTGGTGTACATTATACTGTGTAAAATACACAACATAAAACATGCACCTAGAGAGTCAAGTTTTATGAACACGTATCAAGAAGGATAATGAAATGACATGATTATATTGATTACACAATTCAACATACAATACAATAAAGGGAGGCGGTATTAAAATATCTGCAATGAAGAAGATCAAATACAATGCAATGCAAATGTGAGTATATGCTTGTGTAAAAAACTAAATTAAAACCTATAAAAGCTGATCTTATAAACCGATGATCATTGCGACCCCAAAAACGTCTTCCTTTGTTCCCACTGCACATGCTCCTCTGCCCAGTAAAGAGATGAGATGTCCTCCCACAGACAAGACGAGATGGATGAAGAGATACGTCGAGTTACACGTTCCTAGAAGGAATCCAAGCGAGCGGAGCACATTTTTAATCCACATTGAAAATCTGTGCATGAATTTCCATCCTCCCACCACCATCCGCGGTTGACAAGCACATTTAATAAGAGCTTTGGAGCAGCATTATCTTTCCAGTCATATCAAATCCTCATGTCTCTATACTTCTGATGCTCTGCTTTCTCGTATACATTTCGATAGGTTTTCTTGGTTTTACACTCTGCAAACAGCCATTATTGAAACTTTAAAATGTTCCTTCCTTCCCACTGACATAAAGTATGTATATGTTGCTTGATATTTGCACACCATGTGCTTCATCAAAAGTATAATCAGACTTAATTCAATAGGATGACTGAAATCCATTCATAAATCAAAGTTCAACTGTCTAACAGCTGCGTGTCCGTCTGTCTGTGCACACCAGGAGGGGTCCATGGACAGCCTGTATGAGGCGGTGCAGAGCTCCAGTGACGGCCCCCCGCCGCCCATCCCCAGCCGCTCCTCCAGCCGTGCATGCAGCCGCTCTGCAAGCCGCTCCTGCAGTCCGGCGGTCCTGCTGGACGACAACACAAAGTGGCGCGGCTCTGGGAGGTCTATTTCTATGGTGAGCCACGGCAGGCACACGTGCACGCGCGTCTTCAGGCTTGTGAACGTTGGGGCCACGTGATCACAATCAACTCACGATCCAGATTGTATTGGGTCACTTCTCAGAGGAATTGGGACTTTTTTGACTTCCAACAGGCAGATTGTAACTATACAAAATAAAGCTGATTATGAAATGATGAACAGGGCCAGTGGACAGCTGCTGTTGAAGCCTGACAATTGATTCCCGGCCTGGGAATACAAATAATGCATTACTCAAATTTGATTGAATATTAAAATGCGTTGTTTTCTTTCAGGAGATGCCTCAGATGCAGGGCACCAACTCAAATCAAAAGAAGAGAAGGTGAGCTGGACAAGTGAGACGCAACCCTGCTCTGGCATTAGTGGCACCAAATCACATTGGTTTTAGCTCACAGGAAGAAGAAAAAAATACAGACAATGAGATTGTACTAAAAACATTGTAATCTTTCTGTTTCTTTTGTTTGATGTTCGTGCAAAACCGCAGAGAAAATCTGCCCTGCGAGCAAAAAGAGCTTTACTATAGAGTAATAATATGGCTTGAAAAGCTCCCTGTTTATTTTCACTTGGGGGTTAATGCTGTAAATCCTTCCTGCAGCCCGAGCAGACCAGCTCTCAAGCGATGCGCCTCTCCTCATTCTTATCTTCAGTTCATCTGGTATGCATGTCAATGCAATGCTGTGTCTTAAGAAAATGGGTTGGCAGCCCCATTAAACCCCAATTGAAAAGAAAAAAAGCTTTATACACTGTGAACTGTTGAGTTTGATTGGTAGTGAATATTTGAGAAGCCGTGCCCATGCGGACTGTTGTGAAAGCAGAAGGCAGATTATAGCTTTGGGCTAGTTGGACTAAGCGGATTAAAAACCCCACCTACTTAAGAGCCCCCGGTCTCCTCCACACCTTTACTCCCCCGGCCTTACTGGGAAAGAAACCTCTGCACCATATCAATATCTTTTTGTTCCGTTAAGTGACTGGAACGTAGTAAAAGAAACAATCATATCAGTGGGATCGTTGTGGTTTCCTGTCAAACTAAAGGTCGAGATCACCAATTAAGAGGCGACTGTGATCAAATATGCCTTTGTTAACTTTACTTTCAGAACACACATATCCAAATCTGCATCGGATAACGAGACACTGGGTGAGTGCAAACAGTTTCCTTTGTGTTACAATACAATTCAACTGCATCGTAACCCTAAAGGAAGACTAAAAATAAGTAACCCTTTTTTTTTTTTTTAAAGCTCCTAAAATAAATTATGTTTTGTATTGTGTAGATTAAAACCTCGAATAAACTACAAGGCCTGTCTGTCTGTGACTCAGAAAACAATTTCATTCAGTGTCTCTGTGGCCGCCCCCCCCCCCCCCCCCCCCCCCCCCCCCCCCGACCTTTTGATTTTAAATCCTCAATGTTTGTGATTTGTCTCCCTTCATGGCAGATAACCCCGGCTGTAATACTGCAGTTTGGCAGCCCGCCAAGAGCCGGGAAGATTTAGTCCACATCTCCAACAATCACAATGAAGGTAAATAGGAAATAAATAGGTTTTCGCTCATCTATATGGAACAGTTCATTTGGACTCTCAGCATGAAGCCTGAGGACATGTCGCTTATGGGGTCAGATTCTGTACACGCTGGGTTCAACATAAGAATTGTTACCGCACTATTGAGCACATAATCATGTTACACAGGCCTGCAATGACAGGATGTAAAAAGACATTATGCATTTTCTTACTGCTGGGATTTGCACTTAGGTGGAGACAAAATTATCAAAACAAATACAAATACTGGCTTCAGATCAAATTTGTCCCCCATAACTTCTGTTTTTTAATGTCCAGTATGAACAAGAGTGATTACATAAAGCAAAAACATGTTCACTATTGCTTTAAGACAGAAGTGAACATGTCCTTTAATCCTTGGGACTTCCTGTAGTAACCTCTTCTTGGGGACATGTTTTTTCTCTTGGTTTTCCAGTGTTTCACTAACCTGATGATACATATTGTAATATGTTGTGTCCCTCTAGAGACGAGGAAGACAAAACACAGAACAGAAACCAAAGAAGTGAAAGGAGCTCATCATTCTGGCACAAAGAAAAAGGAGAAACCGTCCTCAAGCCAGGTAAAAATAAAAAAAGCTTCACCGCAGTCATTCTCCGCCAACTTTGCAACAATGGTCCGGAGAGGGTGCTCCGCTGCCCTCTGTGTAATCTCTGGTTCACATGGCAGGGAGAGATGTGAAAACAAGAGGAGGACTTAGAGGCCTCATGCCAGGTCACCCAGTGCCCACTCTGACTAATTCCCATCACAGTGAGAAGCAAACAAAACACAGCGTGCCAGTAGTGGATCAGCAGCAGCTCCCAGTGCCCCGCAACGCGCTGCTAAAAGAACCAGTGACCCAAATGGGATTGGGTAGAAGATATTGTATCTACCCTTTTTTTTAAAAAAGTCACTACAGCCAAGCTAGCGCCTCTGTGCGGCTGTATTGAGCTAAATGCTAACTAGCATGCTAACATGCCCAAATAACATCGCTAACATGCTAACGTTAAGCAGTTAAGTGAACATTTCCTAGTTGTTGCAAACTACAGATGATGATGATTGTTTTATTGTTCCAAATAATATATGATACAATATATTGTCCACATAGGAAAAATTGTCTTGGACTCAAAGACTGTACACATAATATGACAACATATCGTCTCATAAATATGACACAACCAGATAAGAATAAGCAACGTATAGTTCCATACATGTATTTCATGACCCCTGCATCATATCATGAGTATTTAGGAGATATTTGGTCATAAAATGAAGCACTGGAAATGTATCTTTTGACCTGATGATGGTGCTACATGGAAAGTAAAGGGCTCACCAAAGTCATAACAAAATATTGTGGGACTGGATCACATTTTCTGGCACTAATTTTTCAATTAAAGACAAAAATGTCAACCTCATGGTAGCGGGGCAGTGTTCGAGACCGGAGAGACCAGAGACACGGAGGTGCCACCTGGCATGGCTGAAAAAAACTGAGCTGTGCGACGCGGGAGTTGGGAGAGAAGAAGAGATGTCGCAATTTACAAATGAAAGTATTCGCGTGCCGTGTGTGTTACATCTTTTCAGAGTGTCCAAGCCAATAGCGCCGCCGCAGAGTCAAAACCTGCTGTCAAAAGAAACCAAAAGACTGGAAAGAAGCCGAGTGGAAAGAGCGGAAAAGAAGGGTCGAAGAAAAGTCACAACTCAACAGGTGAGGCAACAAAAAGGGGGCGATAAGGGTCTCCGACTTTTCCTCTCTGACCTCTCTGACCTCAATGACTCAACACCGACGCTGTGACTAAACGTGACTCATGCTTACAGCATAGAGGAATTGACCTGTGCCGGATTTTATTCAAATGGGGCAACTCTAGTTCATAACTTTTCTCCTCTACTTCTGCTTGTCAGTGTTGCAACACCTTCAGCGTAGATGTCTGTGGTATATGACTATAACACAGGTACACACAGAAAGCTGCTTTCTAGCATAACAAGCATCTGTTCAAACGACACGTTGGGGTTACAAAAGGCAATTCTGCATATTCCCTCCTACTCTATTTCCGGTGCAATGTGGTTTCCTTCATCTAAGCTGTTTCCATTGCAAAACATATCTTCTATGTCTCTATTACTGGTCTGTTGGGAAGTAAATGTTTAAGAGACAAAACAGCATTTCCTTCCGTGACTCGCGAAGTCTTGCATGTAGTTTTTTGGTGGTGGTGTTACAACAGCCGGCAGCAGAACTATGAATCACTCTGCATCGCTGTAACGACCGGCTTTGCTGCAGCAACACCTCAACATGACGCAGGTGTCTGACTATCGACATCCCTGAGATTACACCTGCCAGGAAGTTGTCGAATTTCCGTTTTTTTCATTCATATTCTCTTCTATTGCTCCTCTCGCAGTGCACTCCCCACCATGCGCTATGAGCCCACCCATGGGACCTCACCATCTGGACGTGTCATACAGGTCAGATAGGAGGCCCTACCTGGGCAAGTTCTCCACCCTCCCCGCTCAAGAGAACGCAACCCCGGGCCGATGCACAGACATCGCCACCCTCCCTGGTGGAGCGACTCCCACCCACACCCACCACCAGCGCTGGAGCAACCCGGGCGACAGCAGTCCCGTCTGGGGGTCCATCCAGCACACCTGCCGCAGGCCGCTGACAGAGTATCGCCTTTACTCCCATGACTTCCCCAGGTCCCCTGAGAAGGAGTGGGAAGGAAGGCAGCAGCAGCAGCAGCAGGCGACGGCCCTGAATGACAGCTTGAAACGGGACTGTAAACCTCCGATTCCCCCAAAGGTGCCACGATGCATCACAGAGGTGGATCTGTCGGAACCAAACGTAAGTGTCAACTGGATCTTGTGTAATTTGGAGCCCATTAGTTAGCCCTTGAGAGAGATCTGATCTGGGTTGTGTGTGGTACGTAACCACAGTCAGTGTATTACCTACAGCAAAGAAAGCTGTGGACGGCGACATCCGCGAAACACATTTTAGACACTTTAAACACAAAGGCAGACCCAACATATGAAATATCAGTTTATGTGTATGATATATGTAATATATTTCCACCAGTTTACTTAGGAGACAGCTGTTTCTGTCGAGGAATTAAAGTTGTATCCATCTATGCTCTAGCCAAAGCCTCCATGACTCCATTGGAAAAAAACAGTAATCTCGCAGAACACAGTCTAACCCTGCCTCGATCGGTTGCTAACACCACACCACAGATGCAGATTGACCTGAAAGGTCAGTGCCTTTGCGTGAACGTCACATCTCTCAAAGCACAAGACCTCTGCGGATTCCCAGTGAGCACGTGCAGAGGGCACCCTGTGTGACACAAAGCAGTTAAAGCTTAACGTGACTTGGGGAGAAAATAGATGTAAAGGATGATCCGGTGTAGAGATTACAAAATCCCTATGGATCTATAGTGTCGTTGATTCTTGGGGGTAAAATGTCACTTTATTGGACATGAAGCCTCTTAGGAGTAATTGATGGCGTAGGCTTTGTACTGCATAGCTCTCCGTCCATTCTCTCTGCTCATATTTAAAAGTAACCGTTGGCCTGTTAGCATCTGGTCAATCAAGTATCTGAAGACATTTCAGATCCTATATGAGATTCTAAACACTGCATACTTTTACAATGTATACTATAATGCACATTTACCGCAAATATTATGCTGTATTCTTTTTTTTAAATAATTTATTTTTATTCAATCCTCTTTATCCCACTTTTATTTTCACAAATCACATTGATAATTCAGAGGACCCTCTCTAACAGTGCTTTTAAATATATTTAAAATGTAGATATCTGGGGCCTCTGAAGTAATAGATTAGAAGCCTTAATCTGGTTTGAGGGGAGTTTAAGGTTGATTGCAAGCAGTGGGATTAGGCACTGGTTTGGTCTTTAGATTCCCTTTTTAACAACTGATTGAAATCCCCCGCGATGTAAACACAGCGGTGAAATCCCCACACGGCCTTCAGAGGAGAGTAATGTCGGATGCTCCTGCCTCTCAGATTCAGAGACGACGCCGTGTTTCTACGGTTACAGGTAGTTATTTAGTGAACAATCTACTGTTGAAGCATCTCGTCTTCATGTTTTAGTGTTCCTAAGACAAAGTAATGAAATATATTCAAAGTAATGAAATATATTCATATATATATATATATATATATATATATATATATATATATATATATATATATATATATATACATATTGAGACTAGAGGTAAACCAGAAAGTGTTTCGACACTGCTGTTCCTCTGTCATACACCCGCACTTCCTCAAAAGTATTCACCCCGCATTAAGAAATGACTGCATAAGAAGACATACTGCAGCATCATTTACCATAACCAAGTTCCCCATTGCTATTCCAAAAGGAATTGAGGAATATCAACCTTTTTACATGCTTTCTTTCTATTTGACCTATGAAATAAATAAATAAAAATGCTTTTTTTTGGTAGTAAAAACCTCTTTCTGGCACCCTAACTCCATTACACTGGGACTCACTCTTGACTCTAAGTAATGCAACACAGTAGCAGATATGACACAAACTCATCCTCACCAGGATGTCTAACTTCTAGGGAAAAAACAAAGGCCCCAATAATAAAAACCCTAAATACAGCCGTTCCTGGAAGTGGTTCTCGATGTTTTCGTCGATCGGGCCACAAAGTGCAAACTCAAGCACTTGTATTTTTCCCCTTCAACGCGTTACTGCTTCGAGAAACGCAGCGTCTATTGCCTCACATCCTGTGTTGTAAGGAAGTGGGCCAGGCAAGGCCATCAGACAGGCAGCCCCAGAGTTAGTTAACGCTTCACTGTCAGGAGAGTGGGGTAAAAGACAAGAGAGGAGCAACGACTGACACCTGACAAGCTTAAAACAGGAGAAATGTTGCACAGGACGGCCTCCAATGTGTCAGATAAATCAAAGAGCAGCAAGCCGAAGGTACGTAAAAATAAGGGTATCCTGACATGTATGTCACTCTTTTAGACACATTCAAGTAGTTTAATTTAATCAGACACAAAAATATTACAGAAAGGCTTCATGTTATAATGTTATAAAACAATGTTATAAAATACTGAACCCTAAAAGACTAGTTGATGTTTTGGTCCAACTATATATCCAAGTGAAATTCAAAACAACGCCAATGGTAATATATACAAACAATGCAATAACACAATTATTACGGGGAGAAGAATACAACTTTAAAGTGAGACCCTTTAATTCTGCTGCTGTACATGCAGACAGGGGAGTAAATCCTGTCAGACGACGCTGCATTAAGTCAATCCACTGTCTAGGAGTATGGCGCTCATATTTAACCAGGATTTTCCAGGGATTATACTCATTTATATAATTATTTTGGAGATGACGGGGAGCCGGGAGAGATTATAACGACTTTTAGTTATATGAAAAATTAGAGAGAGAGAAACAGGAAAGAATTAAAACCGAGCCAGAGGAAAGCAACTAGAACATATCACCGGCGTCAGAAGGACACAGCAGTGCACTTTATGGATCTATGTATCGACTCATTTTCAATATTGACAGGGTTTCCAGAGAAAACCTCTGCTTCCACATGATTTAATACATGACCACAAATGTAGCACCTCTTTTACAAGCTCTCATTTCAAAACACCTTTGAAACCGACTAAATAATGTGCTGCATATACCAATGTGTGTGTATATATATATATAATAATAATAATAATAATAATAATGCATTTAATTTATATAGCGCTTTTCATAATACTCAAAGACACTTCACATAATTAAAACATCCTAAAAGCTAAAAATAAATAAATAAGAATAGCTAAAATACAGGTAAAACAAATAAAACAAATAAATAGGGACTTTGAGTCGCTCGGACCCTATATATATATATATATATATATATATATATATATATATATATATATATATATATATATATATATATATATATATATATTGAATACTGGAGGTGCCTTTCATTTCAATACACAGTATTTAAGTAGCCAAAGGCAGCTGAACCCACTGGAAAGCTTAATATTTCATCAGTAAAACACGTGCAATGACTTGGTGTTACACACACCGTGCCAGTTGTTTCTATGACAACCCTTTGTTGTTTATTCCTTCCCACAGCGCTCCACCAGCTTCGGCAGGTTTGAGGGTCTCAAACATCACTCGACGCAAGCCAAACCAGAGGAAAATGGAACAAACGCGGTTCGTAGATTTGTTTTTACTTCGTTTGTATATGCAAAAAAATGCATCCATCCAGAAGCAAGACTTCAGTTAATTGTCAATAGAATACCAAGTGGCAAAGTCATTGGATAGAAACAGTCACATTACAAATTGTTTGGACAAAGAAGTAGTAGATAAATATGAGGTTATTTAATACCACAGTGCTGCTGTGCTATGTGGACTAAACCAACTCTCTTTACACAGCTCGCAGAAGAATGTGAGACTTTGGACTCGGACAGACCAGCTGGACTCGGGAAGAAGATGAAGGCGATTTCACTGACCATGCGCAGAAGAATGGGCAAAAAACACGCCAAGTCTTTTTCTGAGGAGGCTGTGAGTCACTGGAAAACACACACATTTCCTATCAGATACACTATTTCCTATATCGGGTAGAATGCATACTCGTGAATTAGTTAATCCAAAGGGTACAGATCACCATTCCAAGAGCATCAATCAACAATTTTTTGAAATGTAAAAAAAATAAAAAAGAAGAAAGAATAATTTATCTCCGTCACAATCTGCCTCATTTACGGCAAACCTGTGTTGTTTTTCTCAGGAGTCTTATCGCTCTCATCTCTCATCGAGCCACATCCTCTCAATAGGAAGCTGATATTCAAATGACGCACTTCACACTCTGACGGACGCTTAAAAAAAACACCTTCTTGTAGTTTTGTGTTTAAAATTGAACGTTGACGAGAGATAAGATGAAGATTTGAGTCACTCGCACAACCTACATCTCTCCCTGGAGCGCTCTGTTCCACGGTGTCTTTTGCTTTTTCATGTAGATTTACTTTATAACGGCACATCTTTTCTCTCCTTTTGATCCTCGCAGGGTGACGACCCAGACAAAGACCCAGAGGCAGAGAGTGTCCCCGCGGCTGAGAAAAACGCTGCAAAGTCAAGCAACTCCTTAGAGAGTCTCTACAGCGGCCAGAGCTCCTCCAGTAAGTACCTGCACACACTGCAAAGGGTCCTGGCTGCATGGTTTTAGCCCACATCTGGGTTACACAACATCCACCGAATGCAAAGTCAGCCGGTGTGTGAATTAACCAGTGCAATGAAGTGTTATTAGATAACCATGACTGTGTAATCATGCTGTGTTTGTCGGTTCAGGTGGCGTGACCAGTGAGTCCAACGGTTCTGGTCAGAGAGACAGCCTGAGGCTGGAGGAGGACGGATCCTACCAGGGGCCGTTCTGTGGCAGAGCTCGCGTGCACACAGACTTCGTTCCCAGCCCGTACGACACAGACTCCCTCAAACTCAAGGTGAGACACAGCGATGTGTGTATGCACCGTGCATTAACGAGTTATAAAGCCTTCTTCTATTCATGCACTGTGTGATTGTTTCCTGTAGGTCGGCGACATCATCAACATCATCAGCAAGCCTCCGATGGGCATCTGGACGGGCATGCTGAACAACAAAGTGGGCAACTTCAAGTTCATCTACGTCGACGTTTTGCCGGACAAAGAGGAAGAAGAGGAAGTCCCGAAGATCCGACAACAGAAGCTGAGCAAAAGACCTCGGCCGAAAACTCTGCTGGAGTTACTGGAGCGACTGAATCTGGAGGTGAGGACAGGGATCACTCACCTGTGAGAGATTATAACAGGCAAGCAGTTAAAAGAGTTTACTCTTTTCTGTTTGCATCCTCCTTGATGTAAGGCTAAGGCTAATCGAACAAAGGAACTCAACCTCACAGATTATATGTAAACACCCGACGTGATTACGTCCCCGTGGTCGGCGATTCACAACTGAAAGGGAGATGAAAGGGCAATGTGCACGCCACTCTTTTCAGGTGCACTATGCGGTAGTAATCGAGACAGCACTTTGGTTGCAGGAGTACGCGTCTGCCTTGCTGCTGAATGGCTACCAGACCGTGGACGACCTGCTGCACCTGCAGGAGAAACACCTGATAGAGCTGAACGTCAAAGACCCCGAGGACCGACGCAAGCTCCTCGCTGCTGCTGAATGCCGCTACACAGGTGAGCATCATACCAAGCGATGACTAACATTAAGTATTATTCACACTTCAGACCACTAATTACTGCTTAATTAAACAGCGACCCCGTCAACTAAAAGACTCGATTAAGACTTAGGTTGCTTATTGTGCAATAACGACTTGCTCACTATACATATTCCTTTTTTTAAATCCCTTTTTTTTTGTCATCGCAGTGTCACAAACTGGCTCAAGGAATGTGATGGCAGGTTTACTTAATGCATCATTCATAAATACAATGGAGTAGATGGATCAGCAATGAAAACAATGAAAGCATGAGGGAGGGGCGTCATCCACCCCGCCCTCTTGAGATTAAGGTCACACATCGGGGAAAAAAGAAGAAGAAAAAAAAGTAATCACACTCCCAAACAACCTAAGTCTATGACAATAAGGGCATATGAAAATCATAATGTCTCACATTCTGTCAATTTAAACCCTTTCACAAGTCCCGAAAAATTATTTCAACCGTCCCGAAATTCTAAATGTTATTATTTTTTGCCTTGTTATTGTCATCTAAAGTCGTTATCTTTCAAACTATCAGGAAATAAATGATTGTATTTTTTATTTAATATTGGCTTTGAATACAAAACAGCTCACAACATTTTTTTGTATAGTTACTCGAGTTTCTATCGAGTTAAAGCCCTAATAAAGTATAGAGACCTTAAATCATGCTTCCCAAAGCAAACGCACAATGTTTTCTCTCCATAAACTCCAAACTGGAATTATTAAATAAGATGAGCAAAGTAGCATACCCAAACAATCCTTTAAACTAAAGACAACAACAACAACAACAACAACAACAACAACAACAACAACAAAGATGTAGCACCAAACCTTGTTCATCAGCCAATCATTTTGCAAAAAGCTTGTGTGGCTTTAGTGATATTCAAACAGCATGAGACGCCAAAGGTAAAGATATTAATATTAATAGGAACATCCTGTTTCTGAAAAGTACTTTATTCTATATAAGTTTGAAATTATTTGCTTTTTTTTCCAATAAAAAGGGTTTTATGTGAAAGTGAAGGCTTTTGAGCCAAACAGAAGAGAAATACATCCTGCGAGAAGCTTAAATGTGATTTCCTGTTACTCAGATAGAGAGTGTAAAATGGGGCCGAAGGTGTTCCTGTAATCTATCTTGAAGCAGAAGGCTGATTATAGCTCGGCGAACGAAAACAAAACTAGTTCCCAGTATGAAGAAGGAACAAGATCCACTGGCTAGTTCAGTCCCCACATGCGTTATTGCAGTTGAAGTGCAAATAAAAGGTCATTGTTTAGTTTTTTTTTCTGCTTGAGCGCCAGTGTAACTAAACAGATGGCGGCGGCTGTGGCGTGACCCCGCCAAGCTTGTTGACTCACATGAGATGCCAGTAATTTAATCAAGCTGAACTCCATTAGGTTAGCGATTTGGCAACCTGGACGGGAGGATTAGTAGCTCCCATCAGTGTAGTAGGAATATTAAAGAATGGAGGAATATTTTTTACTCTGTGAAAGTGGGAAAGTACAAGTCAAGGAGGACGTAAAATGACGAGGTGTCATATCCAAAAGAAGAAGCTTAATTTGCTGGGTCACACCTGCAGATGGTATTTCAGTATTTGGGTCATTTGGTCACACATTGCTCTTGTTTCATTTTTACAATTAATCAGCATCTAAATACGAGTTATTTTCCACTAACTGAAGCACTCGGCATGTATTTTTTTCATTCTATAATGTGGTTTGGAAACCGAAGCTTGTAAATATGGTGACATTCGATCTAATTCCATTTTGGTTTGTGGCCGCAGGTGACGTTGTCGGGGATGCGGAGGAGCTGAGATCCTCCCACAGTCTACAGGAGGAGGACAGCGACTGTCCCAGAGACTCGGGTTGCTTCATTCCATCCGAATGTTAAGACAACAAAGGACGCCGTGGACTCTCAATGTGATGGAATTCAGGGTTGCGGGTTTTCTTATGACGTCACGCAAACATCCCTTATTACAACAAGGTAGCCACAAGCTTGCCTCACGTAAAAAGTGGGCTAAATGTGTGACAGGGAGAACAAACAACCACTATTCTAAATGTCATCTTGTCCATTTTATCGACGGGAGGAAAACACGTCTGTTCAGAAAGGGCCAAATGTTTGGCGTTGTGTTGTTGTTGCCTCATGCAGAAAACATCACACTCACACTTCCTTGGGTCCTCAGCAATACTCCTGCCATGTGACATGAGTCACACACCCAAGTGGAGAAACACAGCTGAAATACATCTCCAGTTTGGACTTTATTGAGTTATTGTACCGCAAAATAACTCAAAAAGACCTCAAAGCACATCAGTATATGCAACTCAACTGTACAATTCTTACTGCGTACTTCTACTTCAGAGGAAACCATTGAAGTACAACGTTCACCTGACAGAGAAATGGTACTAGTTACATTTCAGATTCAGATTTTGTTCACAAAATCTAATAATAATATTAATAATATAATAATTACAACACAAGCTGAATGCATTATTATTCATTAAACATTGTATTGCAAGTGAAAGCTCCACATTGAACAGAAGTTAAGTAATTTTAAGCACATAGTTTTATTTAAATAAACTAAAAAAGTAAAGCAGGCTCCAGTTTGCCTGGGGTCCCCAAATCTCTAAACCCGATAAAAACTGCTTGTTTTGAACTGTGAAAGTGAAGAAGAGCCCGGTTGTAACGTTAATATCCAGTATCCGTTACTTATCCAAGATCCGTGTTACTATCCTGTTACTATCCAGTTACTGTGTGTGGTTAGACAGACACGCTTGCTTCATACAGTAGTTAGGTAATATTCAACTTGTACATTCTCTATTTTTTTGTTGTTGAAAAAGTGACATTTCATTGATTAAATGCCACTTGTATTTATTGCATTGTAAATCATTTATTGTTTTCTTTTTCTCCATATAAAGCCTTTATGTATCACATCTGCATCACCAGCATTCTCATCAAATCCAATCTCAATTATTCAACCTACAATGCAATCTTTTTTTTCTTGGTGAATGGATTAATTTTGAAATGTGGTGTCCGGGTTTGAACAACGCATATTCAAATCCTGCCTATATAATGTACACTGTACAGGAAAACACATGTTATTTTGTAAATGTGCGTGTTTTAATAACGAATGTATGAGAGAGAGAGAGAGAGAGAGAGTATGAACTCACGTAAAAGTTAGCATTCAACTGTTTTCAAAAAAAAAATTGTAAATAAAATCAAAGAAATACAATTATGATTTGTTTGGTCAGTCAGGATTATTTATTTCATCTTCCAGTGCTTGATGCGAAAAACATCCACGAATTAAATATTATATTATATATTAAATTAATGAACAATATAATATAAAAAGGGATTTTTACTTTGATAATGTAAAACGTTAGTGAGAATATTGTATTCAAATGTTGTTACGTATTAATGAATTTAACGTTAATTTAATAAATCCATTGTTTCCTTCATTTAAATGAAATTAAATCATATTTATTTTAACATTTAGTTTTAACTTGGCTCTACCTGGTTGAAGCAATGGGAACGTCACGAAACTTTCGTGCTCGTTGAATGTCGCTAGCGTTGACGGGAAATGTAGTCTAACGCTAGATTCGGTTGCTACGTCCGGTACGTCCATGGCGTCTGCCGTGAACTACATTACCCAGCAGCCGCAAAGGAGTACTGCAAGGATGACGTGTATTTCGTTGGTCCACTGGAAAACTCCCCGCATCCAGTGGTGAAAGCCGGCAGTTGGGTCACATTTAACCTCAATTTGAACAACTTAAAGATAATTTTGTGAATTTATAAGCGGCGGGTGACTTCGCAACTGTGTGACAATGTCCGGAGAAATTTCTATGATCGGTAAGTTAAATGACACTTGTGTTTTCTTCCGATAATTAACGTTAGCCGGCGACTGGATGCTAACGCACGAGCTAGTTAACTAACTAGCTAACTTGTCCACATCACCTGTAATGCGCGTGTTGCCACACAGGTTCGGTCATCCTGGCCCTGTTCCTGGCCGGCTACCTGGGCCAGCAGTACTTGCCGCCCCCCAAACCCAAAGTGATCGGCCTGGATCTGGGCACCACTTTTTGCTCGGTCGGCGTCTTTCATCCGGGCAGCGGGGACGTGGAGGTGATCGCGGACGAAGAAGGGAGGAAGAGCATCCCGAGCGCCGTCTCGTTCACCGCCACCGCGGTGCTGGCCGGACACGAAGCCGTGGACCTGGCCGACAGCAACCCGCAGAACACCGTCTACGATGGGAAGAGATTCATCGGGAAAATATTTGAAGCGGAGGTGCTGGAGCAGGAGAGTGCTCGGTACCCGTTTAAGGTGGGTCATGGTGGGGTTGATTTAACACTAGCAGTGTGTGTGTGTGTTTTTTAGGATTATGACCCACGTCATTAGCCTTTTTTAAGGCTCAGATATACACATCACCGTTTTTTTAGGCTAGTAGCTATAGTTAGTTTATTTGTCTCAAATAATGGCTTAATCACTCAGCCTTCAAATTACTTGTTTTGTCTGACCAACAGCCCCAATCCCATAGATATTCAATTTAAAATGAAGTAAAACCTCTAAAATCTTCACCTTTTGATAAACTGGAAACAAGAGAATGTTGAAACATGCTGAAATATCATAAATGTTGTTAATTCCTTTCCCCCAAAATAGACTAATTGATTAACATAACTTTGCTTGAGTAAATAAAAAAAAAAAACCTGTTGCCTGTAAGTTTAATAGTTTTTTTATCTCTCCAGCCTCACTAGTTTCTTTGCACTTCTTCCAGGTGATTAACAATAATGGGAGCGCAGAGTTTCTGCTCTCCACCAACCATACCTTCACCGTGAGCCCGGAGTTCATCGCCTCTCGGCTGCTGCTGAAGATGAGGAAGATGGCCGAGCGGCGGCTTGACATGCGCATCCAGAAAGCCGTCATCTCGGTGCCGGCCGAGTTCGACGAGAGACAGAGGAATTTCACCGTCAGGGCCGCCAACCTCGCCGGTCAGTCCTCTAATTATTTTTAATCTGATGTTGGATGTCGTAGTGGGTGATTTTTAAAACACGCAGCCGACTACTAATGATAACCATAGCAGCCTCTCTAGCCCGAAAGCATTAACTATACGAGCTACACACACTGCACTAGTAATATAACTTGTGTACATCTGTCTTGCAGGCCTGGAGATCCTGCGTGTGATCAACGAGCCCACGGCTGCAGCCATGGCCTACGGCCTGCACAAGGTGGACGTGTTCAACGTGCTGGTGGTCGACCTTGGGGGAGGAACCCTGGATGTTTCTCTGCTCAACAAACAGGGAGGCATGTTCCTCACCAGAGCCATGGCAGGTAATGTGTTTCACTGCTCGAGTGATAAGAGATAGGCGCTGATAAGAGCCGACGGTTGTCTAAAAAATTAGCTTTACCTTTTGCTGTGCAGTTCATGTCCCAGTTAAAGTCTTAAAGTATCATTTTCATTTGGCTCTTAACAGTTTAAAATAATAACTTTTACCTGGATTCAGTTAGTCCTATGTCTGTTTAGATAACAATCTGGTTTAGCTTCTTTAATCTGAGATTTTGCAAAGCAGCCGTTGTTTTAATTAGAGGTGTTGATGGAGGGAGCAGTGGCCTAATCTTAAATGGACTGTTTTTCGGTAGGGAATAACAAGCTGGGAGGTCAAGACTTTAGCCAGAGGTTGCTCCAGTACACCATGGAGCGAGTCCAACAGGAGTTTGGCGTCCCACCCGCTCTCAAAGAGGACATCCACCGTCTCCGACAGGCCGTGGAAGCCGCTAAGCTCAACCTCACCCTCCAACCCAGCGTCACCATCCGTGTGCCCTTGAGCCTTCACATCCACGACAGTTCGGAGTCGGCCCGAGGCGCCGCTCCCGCTCCGGTTCTCTTCCAGGCCGTCATCACTCGCGAGCTGTTTGAGGAGCTCAACGAGGACCTTTTCGAGAAGATCCTGGCTCCCGTGGAGACTGTGTTAGCCGAGGGCCGCCTGGACAAAGCAGACGTGGACGAGATCGTTCTGGTTGGAGGGTCCACCAGGATACCGCGGATCAGGAGGCTGATCAGTGAGTACTTTGGGAAGGACCCAAACACATCGGTAGACCCTGACCTGGCTGTGGTTACAGGTGTAGCCATACAGGCCGGCATCATGGGGGGCTCCTGGCCTCTACAAGTGAGCGCTATAGAAATCCCCAACAGACACCTGCGCAAGACGAACTTTAGCTAATCTTTATGAAGGTTATTTATTAAGATAAAAGGGATGCCTCAGAGACTCGCCACCGATTCTTCACGGTTTCCTGCAAAAAATGTTTCTAAAGGAAGAAAAAAGACAACCAAAAGACACCGTCACCAGAATGAAGACATCCAAGACTCAGGTTATTTAACGCATTTTGCTTTTCTTGACCGCCGGCTGTGGCAGACAAAATTAGTGATGATTTCCGTTTTGAAACCTAACGACATTCCTTTTGGACGGATAGCCAAGTGAGCAGCCCTGGTGTCCGTTTTCCACGTCAAGTTGCTTTTGTTGCACGAGAAGCTTCAGTAGAAAAATAACTGATGAAATGTGACCGAAAAGCCTCGATCACTGATCCTTTGATTATGATAGATACTTTAATGGTGTTTTAATTCAGGGAACAACCTTTTTTTTTTAAAGGACTTTCAGAGTAGCCAGTACATCTTCAGCTATTTATGTATTTATTCCCATTCAGAGAGTGTATGTGTGTGTTTTGACGTCTTTCCCTCAAAGGTTGATACAGTGTACTTGTTCAGAAAGCTGCTGTATATTGTTTGAATCTCAATGAAGAGGCGAACCACTGCAAGCTAGTGGTTCTATCCGAGGAGTGTAAAGATGTAGTTGTGCACAAAAGATAATGTCAAACATTCCCTACATTGACAACTCGCCTCCATTAAAATAAAGATGACGGTGTATGTTGGAGAAAGCCTTAATGTTCACGCCACCCCCCTCCTTTTGAATGAAATACCGACTGCAATAATTGTCCCTGAGAGGGAAAGAGAAGTGTTGCTTTAAGGACTTCCACTTGTTGGCCAACTTTTTTTTGTGCAATAGTGTGCTTTATTTAAATGACTTACACTCATATTTGTGCTGCAGGAAAATCATCTTTCCTGCAGAAGGACATTTTGTTACATTTAGCTGACGCTTTAATCCAACGCGGCTTACACCATAGACCGTACTATACACCGTAGACACAGCTGTCTTGCTCAAGGACACGTCGACTAGGGCGGGGATCGAGCCACCGATCCTCCCGATTTGAAAGACGGAGCTGCTAACCACTGACCCACAGTCTCCCAAGTGGTTGCTTCCTGCTGCCTTGTGATAATCCAGAAATGTATTATCGTCACATTTAGGATGTCCAATGAAAGTTATCAGGCGCCTTTTTAATTTATTTCATATTTATAATTAGCTCTTTCTTCTGGTAGACTGTAAACTGGTTGTTGTACATCCAGTATGAAAGGTGATTTCCATTTGTGTCTTTGGGAAACAAAACCCAGAATAATGACCAGGTGGTCCAATAAAAAAACTTTTTTTCCTCAACCAAGAACTCAAGTCACCTGCCTTTTTTAAAAATGTTTTTCTCAACTTATTCTCATATTCCTGGGCAACATGCAAAGTTCTTAACACATTCATCATGTTTTAAAGATCAGTTTTTTTTAAAGATAATTTTTCCGTTGATTCAATGAATATGGATAACAATAGAAAGTCCAGAGACCAACCGTGAATCCACATCACCTCAGTACCTAGAAATAAAATGTGGCGGCTCAGCTGGTAGTGGGTTGTGTGTTAATTGTAGGACTGGTGGTTCAAACTAAACGGAACAAAAAAAACTCATGTGAAGATTTATTTTATTTTTTTACTTCTGGAGGCACAATAACACCCAAATAAAGAAAATAAACACAAAGCAGTTCATTTCTTGACCCTGTGCTGCCTGTTGCGATACTTGGCGCTTGCAGCTTCATGTTCACATTTAGCACCCACTTCATTTACCTACAGCAGTCGGTTTAACACCAGCAACCAACATCACGATGCAGTCCGCCAACAACAGAACACCACAGGCTGCAGTTCAGAGGCTGTGGAGGAAGTGTAGTGACTCCCACCTTGACCAGGATATTGCTAATTATTATTCATCACTGTCACATTGTTCAAATGTAATGCTTAGTTGGCTGGAGCAACACGCACGCACACACACACACACTCCTTTTATGTACAATAATACACTCAACATAGCACTGCACACAGGGTAAAAAAAAAATATACCCAGCTAGAACACACACACGCACCGTTCACATCTTTAAAAAACGAATCCAAAACACATTCACGTTAACCACAAAGACGGCACACATCTTCACCCCCTCAAACCATTTACCAGTTGTACTGGGAGCACAGCTCACATGCGTCAGTTCATCATTACAGTTACATGCACTGGTCAAAAGTAGGGCAGGTGTGGGGGGGCTTTCAGCCTCTATCAAAATGATTATCTTACATACAGGAGAAGGCAGGACTTCTGTAAACAGCTTGTTCATGTTTTCTTCTTTTTCATCTTTAAATATAAATATCAACGTTAGTACTTCTGTGAAACGCGGCACGGCGGCGTGCTGAAGGAAGGCGAGAGCATAACGAGCCGTTAGCTTTTTAGTCTCATGCTGTGGATTAAGCCTCGTGAAAAGCCCTGTTTTTATAAAGAAATCCATCTGCAGAGAGAAGAATATTGTGTACAGTGGTTTAAAAACAAGAAACCGCTTTGGGAAAATTAGCTTAAAAAACAAAAAGAATCTGGAAACGCATCTTTAAAAAAAAAAATTTAAAAAAAAGAAGCTGGCGTTGGTAACTCAGGAGGGGGCCTCTCGGACATTTAGATGCGGGAGAGGAGGCCACAGATTTGGCGAATTCCATTAATAAAAAGTGCGTGTAGTCCCGTGTGATATACAGTATGTCTGACAAGCAAGACACAAAACTATTTACAGAATGTACACAAAGCAACCGGGTGGTGGTCTTCTCCATCAGATACAGCAGTCTGTCAGTTCATCAGTAGGACAGGACGAGGAGTTCAGGAAGGATGTAAACACCGGGAGGGAGCGCTGCCGCCGGCGCCTCACCACAGCAGAGTCACACGGGCACAATCACTGGCTGATGCCCTGATTGGTGTAGTAGTCGTAGCCCTCGTCCGGAAACAGCTCATCAGCACCGCCGACTCCATTCCCCACCTCTGGAGGGCGCCAGAGGAATACAGAAAATATATATATTTTTTTTAAAAGTCTGTACTGTGTGATGACACGCACGCACTTTTCAAACCACATCAGTTTACAAGAAAAACACTCAACTTGTCAAAAGAGATGACAAAACAAAAACAACGAACGGGTTGAATGAATTGAAATGAATGGGGGGGGTTTGGGGGAATGTGGACGAGAGCTGGCACTGATGTGACTCACCTTTGACCCCCAGCACTCGAGGCTCTCTAGACAGACTGGGGCGTCTATAAGCTCCCCCCTACGCATGACGTGGTCTCCAGTGGGAGGGCAGTGGGGGAGGTTTGGTGCATGAAGGGGTGGATGAAGGGGAGAAGGGCAGAGAAGTGGCAGGCAACGAGGGATGCAATGGATGCAATAAAAAGGAAGAGGTCACTGCTGGAGGAGGAGGTGGTAGCATGGACAGGAGGTGGTGCACATCACACAGGCCGCTACTGGGCTTGACCTTCAACGGGGGAAGAGAGGAGCGAGAACATTCACACTCAAGACAGATGCATGCTGGGATGCAGAGTCATGCTAGTTGGGCACCTGAAACTCGAAAACGGCTCATTCCTCATCTTTAACTTTACAGAGTTTTTTTTTTGTAAATCAGCGAATAAAATGTAAAGATTTTTATTTTTATTTATTATTCGGAGTTCAGGAGCCCAAACAACAACACTACAAAACGTTGAGGAGTGACCAACGCGTCCCTCTCGTCTCACCAGAGAAGATAAGTTTCTCCTTCATGACGTTGAGGTCTCTGCTGGACCTCCTGACCGCGGCGCTCAGCATGATCTGCTCGGGGTTGTAGCTCCGCATGCCGCTCATCCGATACCTGCGGGGTCACATTCAGTAAGTCAGAGATCTTCCAGAGACAATATCATCACTAAATGCCGCTGCCTCTGCTCACAATACGCAGGTCAGGGTCACGTTTTGTCCCAAAGAGGGAGAACATCTACATTTCTTTTAAAAGGAGCGATGGACTTGATGGACTGACTCGGTTTAAAAAGGGAATTAAAACGGTTCGTTTGACCTGCAGATTTGGTTAAAAAGGACAATTACTCTACATTTGGATCATATAAATGCAGATACAAAACAATTTACTTGCTTTTTATCAAATCGAAGTGTATATTGCATAGTTTATAAAACACCCTTTATTAAAGTGTTTATGTTACAACTAACGGAGCCGAGTCGTGATCAATCCCACTGGAGGTAAAAATAAATATAATGCAGGTGAATAAATGATAAATAATTTGTTAATAAATGGATTCTGGTCCAGATCCTCCGCAGCCTTTTTCCAGAAGGTGATCAAATAGAATAATCAATCAAAGATGTTTCACAACCTGGCAAACCATAATGTCTTAATCTGTTTAGCATTACTGAATGACACCCATTGGCTATTGGCTACAACTCTTATTATAAAATAGTGCCACATTTCATACTATTACAGCATGTGCTGCAGTAACAGATTTGCAGAAACGCATCAGACTACAGTCATTTTAATTTCTCCCTGCAGTCATTGCATAGCTGTTGAATATATCTTAATTAAAACAACGCAATTAATTACAGGACATTTTGCTCCTTTCGGTTTTCACTTATCAACATTTGTGAGTTCACTCATTCACTGAGAACTGCATCCTTGCTTTAATGGAAAGTCTTTATTTCAATTACTTTAACTGAAGAGCATTAGTCACAATAAACTGGAACTAATGCGCAGAGGAAATTAGGAACAGAAATGCAAACAAGCAAGCTCTTAGTTCAATAACAGCCAATCCTGAGGCACTTTGCCTGATGAATTTATATCCATACTTCATTTTGGACATTAAGTCGTTTGGCTTAATGAGATGGATAATACATTTAAAAAGTCATTGGCGTCTTAATGCTGTGGATATTTTATGCTGTCTGGGTGGAAAGCATTCATTTTATTTAGCCCACAGGGAGGAAGACGTGAGCTCCTCCCTCTAGAGGAAAGTGGCAGCAGTGCAGTACAATGATTCAGGTGATTCAGGTGAGACAGAGAGAAGTGAAGGAGAAAATAATTATGGAAACAGTGGAGAGAAAAATCAGATGGAGTTTGATTTCATAATAAAAGACAACAAACAAGAAAATAGAGGAACAATGGAAAAACGAGAGAGGAGTCAAACGAATGCTTGAACAAGAGAATGGAGGATGGAGAAAGACAGAAAGACGGTGAAAGAAGAGAAGACTTTGGGTCGGAAGAGGTGACCCAGTTACCTGATCATGTGATAGCTGAGAGAAGAGGCCAGAATGCAGCAGAGGAGGAGAAGAGCATGCACATCAGGCAGAGGAGAGGGGACGAGGACGAGGCAGAAGGACAACAAAAGGACAAAAGAAGGCGGGAGACAAGAGAGGTCAGTTTAGAAGCCGGCGGAAGCTACTGGAGAGCTCGGGCTAAGCCGCACCAGAACTTCAAAAAGAACACAGGAGGAGGAGGAGGAGGCCATCTGTCTCTGGAGGGTCACAGAAACAAACAAAACCACTCCCTCCTGCAGATAGAGGAAACACTGGAGAGGTGTGAAGGTTTACACATGTTAGCTAAGAGAAGACATGCTCATACAAAGTACATCTCGTAAAGAATAAAACAAAGTTCCCTTCAGCGATCGTAATGTTGTGTTCTTTCCAGCGATGTCTTTATTAGCAAAATCGTTTAGAAATAAATGTATCAGAACACAAGCGACCAGTGTAAATATGTACGAGCCGTTATTCTAATGATGTGTTCCAGGTCTACCGAGGGAAACGGTAAAGAGTTGTAATTACTGGTGTGCACGCCGCATGTGGGAGAGGCACGCAGCCAAAACAAAAAGATCAGTCTTTTCTTTTCTCTCCGAACACCAGCAGAGAAATGGAGAAACATTTAAGTGTTTGCCCAAAAACTCGACACGATAATGACTCGACAGTTAAATCCTCAAGCGGCTGTACTTACTTCTGGAAAATGAATATTCCTACGACTACAGCAAAGGAGATGAGGTCCACAGACACCCACATCAGGCAGTATTCATCTGGTCTCTGGAAACACACGCGCACACAGTTTTATAGCACAAGCCACCACCGGGAGGTACTACACACCAACAATACAATCTCTCATCCACCCCGTCTTGTATTAATACTTCTGCAAATGCATTTTTCTAATAAATCCACAATTAAAAAAGGTCTTTCAGATGTGCATTCAAAAAGGCAATACACTTGAACAAAATCCTTCACGTCATGTAAAAGGAACATATGATGAAAACCTGCAAAAAAGATGAAAAAAAAAAGATGTCTACTTTAGAGGATAGAAATTCAATGTCAGTGGCCTTAAGACATCTAAAAGACAGACTTCACAGTTGACATCGACATACAGGACAGCAGATGCCCCCCCTAACAGCTTAAACTCTCCCTGCACCACAGCCCTGGGGGGGTGCGAGCCATGTTTAGAGGTTTCAGGAGACAACTGAACTAGAAAAGCACGAGTCATGCGCGACAGGATATAGTACAGCGATGACGCTCGTCTCCCTCTACTGTGCTGGGACCTCGGATGAGTGTTGACAAATAAAAGAGGATGCAGGAAATAAACGGACTTGATGAGTTCAGTTGAAAGATGGGCTCCCGTGTTGGCACCACCTGTTAAAATGTAGTTTAGTCATGCAGGGGAGATGGAGCTGAAGGCGAGGAGACAGGTTGTCATCTAATACCGGCTACACTATATCAACCACGCGGCTTGTCATGCAGGTGACACTCAGTTATATCTATCGATCAAGCCAGAGGAGACCAACCAGCTCGCTAAACTTCAAGCAAGTTCAACTTGGATGACCTGCAACTTCCTGATGTTAAACTCAGACACAACTGAAGTTATTTTACTGGGCCCTGAACACCTTAGAGATCAATTATCTGGTGATGTGGTTTCTGTAGATGGCATTGCTCTGGCATCCAACACCACTGTAAAGAATTTCAGCGTTATCTCTGATCAGGACTTCAAGGAATGCATTTTTCACCTACGTAACATTTCAAAAAAATCAGGCACATCTTCGAAATTATGCAGAAAAACTGGTTCACGCGTTTGTTACTTCTAGATTACTGCAGCTCCTTATGATCAGGCTGCTTCCAAGACCCTCCAGTTGATCCAGAATGCTGAAGCTCTTGTACTCACAACAACTAAGAAAAGAGATCACATTACTCACTCATTATTCACTTTCATTTTTTAAATCCTTAAAATGTAATATGCCCTGCTATTTTATTTTATTGTATTGTATATTTGCTGCTGGGGATGAATAAAGTCAAATCTAATCTGTTTCACTCTGGATCGTGGTCCATGTCAACTACTCATTCATAATTTCTGTCATATTAATTGAAAACGCAGTTTTTCATGATCCGATGTGAGGTCCTGGGACAGGGATGTCATATGTGTACAGATTGTAAAGATTTGTAATTCATGATTTTGGGCTATACAAAATAAACTGAATTGAAAACAAGTTTTTTTAAATTGTCCATAGGTAAGATCTTTTAAACCGTTGGCAAGCAGATCTTTTCCAGTCTGGTGCCTCGAATGGGCACATAAGAGAGACTATGGCTGAACAGAAAGGGGGAAAAAAGAAAGCAACAAACTGTATCTACAAAGAGATGAGCAAAACATTTTTTTTTTTTTTTTTTAAACAACAGTGCGTGATTGCAGAGTGGTACCTGAGAAAGTTCCATACAAAGAAGCTAAGCGGTCCTTACCATGAGCCAGATGGGGTAAGGCACCTTTTTGAGGATATGCGAGGCCTCGGAGGAGACTGAAGACACCCCGCTGCACCAGAGCACCGAGTACAGCCAGGGCTCGTTGATGGTGTAGAGAGTGAGGTTGATGTTGCTCTGGGAGAAGTTTCTGAGAGCAATCACACACATTCAGGCATGTCTTTAAATATACATCTGTCTGTTAACAGATAACAACATCAGAGGTGTGTGTGTGTGTGTGTGTGTTCCTACCTGATCTCCTCTGTGCTGGCCTGGTTGTATCTGAGCAGCAGCCTGCTGATGCCGTACTGTTGGAGACTTTGAGGACTCTGTTTCTCCACGGAGGTCTGGATCAGACCGGGAGCCAGCTGTCTCACCTGAGCTCTGTGTTCATCTGGAGTCCACATCACCTGCACACACACACACACACACACGTTACGCTCGTCTCAATGAAATGTTGTGTCATCAACATGTATGTAGTGTTAAGGGTTAAAAAAATCCACATGAATAGGTAACGTATCCTAATACAACGGTTCTAATGACATCTTATGACTTTTTTTTTCTTCATGTGTTTTTCTACGAAAGCCAGCAACCTGTCAATTTCTGCTCTTCACATTAAAAATAAATGTTAAAAAAAAATAAAAATCAACGTTGACTTTTGGTTTCACTCAGGGAACAAACAGCGGTCCTCTGGCTGAAAGATCAGTGTTTCTTGGACCCATCCACCGCTCCGCGTGGACTATTGCGGTCTTTATACTTCCTCGTTCGTGATTAAAAGATAACAGGCTTTTGATTTAAAATCACGTTTGAATAAAATATGTTCAGGATACATAGCCAGACATGCTGCGGGGAGGACTAAACACAATATGGACCGGGTGTGTCCACGTTCAGGTACTGACCAGGTTCTGAGGAACCCCAGATTGCTGCACAGCCTGCAGTGTGTCATTGATCCAGCTGTGGTGGCAGGGGTGCGTTGGAGGAGGTCTCCTCAGCCGGAAAACCACTGTGCTGTTATGATAGGAAGCCAGCTTTAGAAGCTGCTCCAGGCTGCACACACTCTGGTTGGCAATCAGATGCTTCTCCCGCGGTGACAGGGTGTGCACCGTCCAGAAAGGGTCCTCCTGCAGCACAGGGAGAGAGGATGAAGATCACAGATTTTGTTTAATGTCACTGTAAATACAATTACATGGTAATGACATTAATGCTGCTAGATATTTAATTGTGTTTTTTTGGGAAACCTGTAGAAAAATATATACAGTATTCTGATGCTGGAGCTTCTTTGAATAAAAACATCCTTGTAGAGCGAATGCAAATAGTGGAATATTTTCCCTCACATCCGTTCTCGCTTCACTGCTCCCTGTCAAAGCGCACTGGAGAAGGTCAGATGCTTCTTATTTAAGCCAACATTGATGTTTAATGACACTATTATTACACAATCAGGACATATAAATTTAAAAAAAACAGACTCCCGACAGTGAATCGTCATAATCACGCACAGAAGTAGTAATGCAATCTGCGGCCACAATGTGCTCACACGCAATGCAGATACACTGTAGAGTGCAGAAAACAACAACAACAACCAATACGGACGTAGCAATCTGATCTGATAATACACGTTTTTATTTAGAAACAAAAACCACACAGCAAAGTGTATACAATTACAGATAAGAGGAAACTCTCGCCATATCAATTTTCGAGTCAGTAGACCGATACGGAAAACTACTCGACTGGAGGGTGGCGTAGCAGGATTACAGTGGTGCACAGCAAAGTAGCACCATCACTGCATCTTGCCCCAAATCCATACAGACGCTCTTCTTAAGGAACAGAATTTACACAATCGAGCCGGTCATTCCTCCATTTTCTTGGAGTGTGCAATATCCCGTGTTGGAGGGAATCATTTGGTACCAGAGAAGGCAGCATTTCTAAGTTTGTCAGAGTGCTTTCATCCTGTTTGGCCCACAAGTACATCAAGCAGGTTGAAGCAAACAATTGTTTTGATGCACTAGTTGACCCTGATCCACTCTGCATTCAGGAGAGCTCCTCTAAAGCATTAACGGAGCTCAGTAGTTCGATGAAACCAGGGGACGCTCGTGTGATAAAAGGTCATTAGAGTCACGTCACTGCATCGCGCTGTCAAACAAAAGCTGAAAATGGCTTCATCCGCAACATGGAGCTACCTTGAGGAACCACTGTCCCGCGTTGAGCTGCTGCAGATCTGTCCAGTTAAAGAATGAGGCGTCTTGCATTTGCCTGTCCGGGAAAACCTTCTCTATGTCTGTGGTCCTCCGCAGGGTGTGGTCGTGCATCAGGAAAGGCACTCCATCCACACTGGTGGTGAGGAGGGGGGGGGGGGGGGGGGGAGAAGAGAGAGTTATACAGTCAGGCTGTTGTTGATGATATTCAGCATTATACGGCAGTTATGGAGAATCCTTGAGGCTGATGGGTCAGAGTGCTGGGACTGAGTACTGCGTGTTCATGTGTATCATTTTCTATAACCCCGTTGACATCGGATCGCTCAGCTACTGTCGCTTAAATCTTTATAATAATAACAATTCAAACACTCCAAAAAGGTAATGTTCTCTGTAGTTCATGTTATAAAATATCTCCCCCCCCCCCAAAAAAAAAGTTTTTAGATAAGATCAGAACTGACAGGAGTTGGTTGGAGGGTAAACTCTTGACATCACATCGAACAAGAGAGAAAGAGGAGACGGGGTAAGAGTTTGGCCCAATTGTGAGGTTTTTTCCTTTTCTTTTAAAAGCTGCTGCTCGATATTTGAATACCAAATACCGAGACTAAAAATCCCTCTACATTTTTCAATATTTGCCATTCAAATTCTTTGCTGAAAAACAATTTAATTTCTGTGTTGTGTGCATGCATGTATGCATGTGGGTGCGCGTGTGTGTAAACTCAAAACGCAAATACAATTAGCTGGAGTAAAACAAAACCCTCTTTACATCAAGTTAATCAGATAAAATACTGAAATGATGAATGATAAACTGATGAAAACTGAAATAAGCACAGCACGAATAATATGTAGGTTTATTGTATGCGCATACACATGAATGAGAGTGTGTGCATGCGCATGTTTGGACAAGATGCACTTCCCTCTAACGTAAATCATTAAGCTTTGAGGTTTAAGTTTAGGTTAAGTTTAGGGTTAGGCTTGTAGCAGTTATGAAAAGGGGTTAGGGCGAGTCCCCAAAGTCAATTTAATGTCCCCAAAAGTCATGGAAACAGGGATTCTGTTATAAACTGTGTGCGTTTTTGTGTGTGTGAACTGCTGCAGGAGTGGAGTCTCACTGTCGCTCTGGCTGTCATCAAGTCTAATTACTTGGCACAGCAAGGAGCTTACCTGTCAGCGGGCTGCAACGAACACACACACCCATTCACCTATCCTCGGACTGTAACCGTAAACACACTACGCTATTAAATTAAAGGCCGACCCACAAACGCACACGCCCTGCGACAAAGCAACACTCCCACCACAATCCCTCATCCTCACTGCACATGCATGAGTAGACACGTACACCCACTATCCATCTTATACTGTGCCCACACAGTCCCCCCCCCCCCCACTGCCTCTCCTCTCCTTCCTCCAAGTGTGTCTCTTTGAGCGCAGCCTGTCACGTCCAATTATGTTGGCGATGCCGTAGCCTCCATCTACGGCTCCTCTGCAGCCTGATCTTTGCTACATTTGTAGACGGAATCTCAAGTGTGTTTCTATTGTTATTCACTTGTCTTTGTGCAAAGAATAATATTCATTTGCCAATTTGTCTTCGTTAACAATAATTTTTAAAGAAAGAAAGACTACATACAGTATGTAAACGCTACTTTACGATTAACCTTTGTCTAATAATTAATGCTGCTGAATTGTATTGTATTGTGTATATATATATATATATATATATATATATATATATATATATATATATATATATATATATGTGTGTGTGTGTGTGTGTGTGTGTGTGTGTGTGTACCTGATAGCAACGTCAGCCTCGAATCCAGTGACGTTCATCTGCAGAGCTCTCTGGAAGGACCACAGTGTGTTCTCTGGAGCAAGCTGGACACACATACACACACACACACACACACACACACACAGTAAGGACAAACACAATCATTACATGGAGTCCTTTAACAATGACCCATGAGGTGACTTTACTGGAAACCTTGCCACTGTTAATTTAAGGGAAGATAAAATGATGCCAGAATACGAATCAATAATAATTTATGTGTGTCTATCACGTAGGTTATGTTGCAAAGTCAAAAGATGAACATGAATGAGGCGTCTCACAGATTGATGTGAAAATAGACTCTGAACACAAAAGGAGAGTTGTGAAATTAATTAGAGCAGCATTGTGAATTGCTTATGACCAACACCACGTCAATAGGTTAAGCGTCACTTACTAGAACAGCGCCTTCCTAAGAGACCCTGTGAGTAAAGCTTATGACTGGGAAACACAGGATAGGAATGATGCTGTAATCAATACAGAGGCCTTCTGGGGAAACAAAGTCCAGTCACGTGACTGCGTTTCTCACAGCCTCGCGTAGCCACTCCTAATTTTAGACTCCACTGTGAGGATCGATCGCTTTACACAAACACCACAAAAAGCTGGGTGTGTTTTTGAGTGTATCTGTTACGAATAACCAGAGATCCACCTTCATTTTCCTTCCAAGTGTTGCGTAATACTGAGTCAGACATTGTGCTGAGTACATAAATCCTTCTTCGGGTAATGTTTAGAAGCAATAACTATCAAAAGGTCAAAAGCAAAAGTGTGCGCATACATCGGATTTTAACACTGCCTTCGTATACATACTTATATCCAACAGGCTGTAACAAGCTTTTAAACAATGTAGTGGAGTCTTAAATCAGATCTGGGAGAGAGAGAAGCTGTAATAGAAAACAGCGAAAGAGACCGCAGTAAATCTGATCATAAGCAATCTATATTTTCTTTCACAACCAGATGACAACTTTTTGTCAGGCAGAACCACACACACACACAGAAAATATATCCCTGCCATACATCAGGCAGTTAGAGCTCCAGGCTCCCACTGGGTTATGTTTGTGGACTATTTTCAGTTTTGCCGACCACAAGGTCATTCATAGACCAGAATAGCCGGGGTAGCGCAGCAGAAGAGAAATTAATGAAAAACAAAAAGGAACAAATATCTAGAAGGGCAGCACAGTTTTTCCTCTGCCTTCACCAAATCAGAATTAAGACGCTGTGGATTAAAGGCTTCGCCTCCGGAGCCGTTCATTGTCATCAACACAGCTGATGTTGGAGGTTTTTAACCATCTGTCAAGCTGGTATTGTTTAAAGTGGCCCGTTTCATATTCCCACATTCAGATTTGGATGATAGAGATCAGCTGACTCACCATGGGGGCTCCCTGGTGGCCAATGACGTCAGGCCGCTGTTTGAGGGTGGTTGGGTCCATGATGCAGGGGGAGGTGATGTACAGGGGCACCAAGTAGAGTCCCAGTAACACGCTGAGATACAGCAGCACGACCACCACCTGGAACACTGGGAGAAGACGGACGATAATAGAGCTGAAGAGGCTGCAGGACGAGTTTGGGGAAATATGCATATTCTCTTTCTTGATGAACGGTAGATCACAGGATTGATCCCACCCTAATGTCTGTACAGGGGAAATGAAGCTACAGGCTAGCTTAGCATACAGACTGGATGTGGGGGAAACAGTTAGCTTAGCTCTGCCCAAAGATCAAAATCAGCCTACCAGGACCTCCACAGCTCACTAATTAGAACAACTGTTCTCTTGTTTGTTTGATCTGCACAAAAGAAAATTCATTAACATAATTTCCATAGAGAAATACAGTTTTGCACCAATAACATCGTTAGCAGCTTCACCTGGGAGGCAAGTTACTAATGCAGTATATTTGTCGAGCTAGTTTCCATAATTCTCTTTTAATAAACATCCAAAGCATGGATAGAAAATAACTAATTAAAACCACAGCTCTGACGTTCCAGGGAAAGATTTATGTTTTGATTTTTTTTAGCGAGAGAAAAATGTTGGTCGATCGAGGCTTCTTTGTTTTCAAAGAGAAGTGTGACGCAAGTAGTTGCTGTGAATGTCGGTAATGTTCAGTACCGTTCATAGCTTTGCACAGCATCCAACAATATTGATATCAGGGGCCAAGAAGATCCACTTTCAGCTGCATCCACCTCTGTTCAAGAGAACGTTGAAGGCTGAGTGTCGGCACACACGCACACACGCACACACTGCATTTGTTTCAAGGTCAGCTCTGGGGTGGAGTTGAGAATACAACTCTTGTTACCACAGGGTCTTTCATCTCTCCACACACACACCACACACACACACCCTTGCCTCCTCTTTGGTATTCAGACTCTCACTCTGCATTACAGCAGAGATGCTTCCACGGGAGAAGTACTGCCTAGACCTTTCAACCTCAACAAGTCTCTCCAAAAGCAGAGCGTTAAATTTAGCTCAGGAATTATAATTGGTTTAAATATCTCCCACAGTACAAAGTACAAACTGCTTTGTCCAAATTTTTTTTTTTTAAAAACCCTTAAAGTATCTTTAGATTAATTAAGTCCTACTTCTGAAGACATGTCATGCTATCTGGCTATAATTTCTTCAGCAGACAATAAAACTGTTGCAGAAATGACAGACTTCCAGTTCTAGTCTACGGACACCAAAGGCAGCGAGAGTCAGAAGACACACCAAGAGCTACTTATCCCTAGAAAGAATCATGAGGAGAAAACAATCCAAGGTGTCCTGTATTGAAAACATCACATGAGCCCGAAGGAATGTTCGTTATCTCCGACACCCTGGGTGGAGGTCCTGGCCTCTGTCTACACGGTGTTAATCATTCACCACTCTTCCTTTGCGCGTGTGTGTGTGTGTGTGTGTGTGTGTGTGTGTGTGTGTGTGTGTGTGTGTGTGTGTGTGTGTGGCGGATGGGTACGCCAGGTAAGAGTTACTTGTATTCTGTGTGTCAGAGGTAAGCATACTTGTTTTCTCTGCTCGGGCGACCTGTCCAGCCACAATCCAAGACAGAGCTGTGACCGCAGCAAGAGCCCCTATATGCAGGAAGGGACCTGTGGCCTGGACAGAGGTGTGAGGCAGAGTGGAGAGGATGAAGGTAAGAAAAAAGAAAGAGGATGTAGAGAAATGGAGACACAGGGGAAAAAAAAAAGGTAAGGGAAAGAGAATCAGGGTTTAAGAGAGATGACAGTGAGCAGAAGAGAAGCGAAACAAAGATAAAGAGAGAGGCATTGAATTACAGACATTATCTGGGGTTAAGACAACGGTAACACTATCCAGGGATAATAGCTATAATTTGTAGAAGCATTCAATGGTAATGGCATCGGTTTCAGTGGACTTGCGTGTCCACTTCAAAAGTCACACATTCGTGGTGGTGCAGTGATCTCACAGGGACACACTAATTATAAGCTTCTCACAACTCCTTGGATATCGTTGAGCTGTTAATTGTTAGTAGGATAAACGGGGATTGAGTGACTTGTCACTACAGTATATGCAGTTTAAACCATTACACTTTTTTTTCCTTTCTTATACAGCAATGTTAAATAATTCTGGAAATATAATCCCGGACATACAGGAATTCACGACACGGTTGTAAATGATCCACAAAGAGATACTGCATGTTTACAAACAGTCGATCCTGGACTTCCCCATCCAGGGTAGAAGTGGTTACAGCTCAACGGTTTTATCCAGTGCCCATAAACCAATGGTCAAAGTATAGGGTATAAGGGTATATAGACCACACTGTGCATCGCAACACTCTCAGTTTAGTGCTCCCACTTCAGCCTCATCAGTGATGTCAAGCTGTCAGACGTGGCCTCGGGGCTTAACTGCTGACCTGCAGTGAGATGGGGATGACGTCCCACTCTTGTCCCCATGTTTGATTGACAGATATCACCCCGACCGTGGTGGTGAGCAGCGCAGCAGTCACTCCAATCTGCGTCGACAGAGAGGGAGAGTTATGGAAAAATCAGAGAGGCTGTCACTTTGGATGCATGCATGAACACCCCCACCAACAATTTAACCCCGAATAGCTCCGAGCCCTTTCACACCCCAAAGAGTGTTTGGTCCATGTATTCGTTCTGACAGCAATTTAGACCAGGATATTGACTGGGCTTTCACAACCCTCCTGGGACAACACGACCCAAACTGTAAGTTCAGGACAAGTTCAGCTGATCAGCAATGAATATACACACACACACACACACACACACACACACACACACACACACACACACACACATACACAGACACACACACACACACACACACACACACACACACACACACACACACACACACACACACACACACATACACAGACACAGAGATTAGTGCCCCATCACAAAACACACGACACAGCATAGAGAAAGATACTTGTGTAAACCTCACCCACCCGCTTCCACCTCCCACAGCAACAAAGTTGCTCAACCTCACATTTGGCACATTACCTTATGGAGCCAGTGCAAATTCAACTGTTGCCCAAGTGCAACATGACAAAGTGCAAGAACCTGAAAATAGAAAAAAATTAAAAAAACACACGCATAAGACAGAACTTTCAAAAACAACTTGCTCAACGTCACCATGGTTACTGTGCCTGATAAATTGGTCACGCACGCACATAATTCAAAAGCTGAAAAAACCCTCTACAGTGAATACTTGATGTAGGACTGACCATTAAAAATGCAATGTAGGTGAAGCCAGCAGCGGTGGTGGCCAGGATGGGAACCGTGCCATCGCTCCACTCCCCGGAGCAGTTGTAGAGGAACCTGCAGGGAAGAAGAAGAAGAAGAAGAGAGTGAGTAACCCCTCGCATACTGAGAGGCTCACCTGCATTTCATCATGGCCAACATGTGTGAAGGCTCGGGAGAATGTGTGCACTAGTTTTTTCAAATGATACCCAATGTCATATTGAGAATAACACCCTGAAAATTGTATTTGCGATGCTCAAAAGCGTGACACTGGATGCATCAATGCATTCACATCTGCGGAGAAAAGACATGCGTGTGAAATCCGCGTTTTTTTTTTTTAACATCTCAGCTTGGCCCTATGGCACTAATTACTTTCAAAGCCTTATCAGAGATTCGAGTGGCACAGAGCCACAGCAGGGTCTCTCAGCGCTGACTGGGACACTCCCTGCAGTTAAATCACTTGAACACATCACTTGAACGCAGGGATGTCATCTCCATCTGTGGAAACCTCACAAAAGGCAGGAAGGAAAAAGCAGGGAATGTGAACACTTCCCACTAGAAAGGAAAGGCTAATGTCTTCCCACCATAACTGACATCCAGGGCGACATAATCACCAGTGAGATTGATGATAAAAGGGAATTAGGGTGAAAGAAATATATACGCAGACAGAGTAAGAGCTGTTAAGAAAAGGGTTATTACAAAAGAAATGAGACAAAAAACAATACGAGAGAGAGAGGGATATTGAAAACTACAGAGGGAGAGGATTGTGAGAAGAGGCAATAGAGGAGAAGGTGACACTGCAGAGGTTACTACTGAGAGCAGGAGGAGAGGGGGATGGGAAAGGTAGGAAAGACATTTTGTGCTACAGCATTTACAAGAACACATCAAACTCTCAGATTAAGTACGACAACATGCGTCATATTTGACCATTAGATCGCAACGCTGAAACCGTGTCCACTACAATCTTGATGTTCTGATGGAGGTTTGATTAATTATTTATACTCGTGCTCTCACCTTGAGGACAGGAAGTCATCTTGCATAAGAACATGCGATGGAAAACAGATGAATGGTGCCAACGGGTCTGGAATAAGTCTATCGTTTGGTAGTTTATGATGTTTTCAGTCACAAACTTGTGGTCACATGACAAGCAGCACGGGGCAAGGTCATTCACAGTATAGGAAATGTCGGGCGAGCCGTCGCCGTTATGTAATGGGGTTAATCTGTGGAGGGGTGGGTGGTCTACGCTCAGATTAAAAAAAAGGCAGAGGATGGATTAAACAGACGATTTAGGACATCCAAAAGCATGAAACAATATGGAGTCATGCTCCTGGCTCCAGTCTGACCCGACAACGCACAGGAGCTCTCTGTTTTGTCTGTGCACTCACCAGTTGAACTCATTGTAGTCGTTGTGCGCCTCCCACCAGAAGTAGAACCAGACCAGCAGCAGGCAGAAGGTAAAGAGGAGGATGATGGACCACAGCAGCTCCCACTGCAACACACACAAATAAATACAATCCATTAAAAGAAGCACGACTTAATGCAGAACAGCTCTGAATGCTGCAAAAACGAAGGAAAAATATGTAATTAATTAATTCTGCTGTTGCAGACATACAGCTATTATGCTGGGATGAATTTGTATAACTTGTGTTGACAAGCACAACTTCTGCAGAGAGCAGCAGAGCTCATTAGAAGTTAACTTCCTACAAAATTCTCTACATGGAGCACATGGTGTTAAGCTGGCTGCAGACCTTTGGAGAGAGAGTATTCCCTTACACACCTTGCTCATCATAAAAGGAATGACTTTTAATAACTTCACAAGCAAGCAGACCAATTACTGTCCTTCATCTGCCGTGCACCTTCGTGCTATAGCAGATATTAAATTGGCTACATCTTCAGATGGAGACCGGCAGAAGCTCACCCCCGAGGTCATACTCCATCGTTCGACTTTAAAAACACAGCTCAGGACTTAAAGTTCGTCTTATCTGAACAAACTGCACATTTTCTCTAAAAATCGGTTCTCCTTCCCTCTGGGGAAAGAGAGTCAAATCGCTTGAAGACGGCAACTGTAATTGTAGACGTTATAGATTTTTCGTGTCCAGCATGAGAGGAAGGCAAAGGCTTTGGACTAATATAATACACACATGCGGGTTACAGTAAACATTACATCAATACATTAGTCATTATTTGATTTTGTGATATCTCTGTAAAATTAGTATCTTTGGGGGTTTGGACTGGTAATCGGACAAAACAACCTATTTTAAAGTTTTCAGTTTGACTGATGGGCAAATATTTAAAATAAAACAATGCCCCGAGGAAAACAGGCCAATCCATATTTGTTAGTTGCCATTTAAATCATGTCTTTGAAAAAATACATGCAAGTGTAAAATTGTGTGCACTGTAGTTAAGATAAAGACTTGGTGAAGTGACCTAAGAATATCAGCTTTAACGCATCATTGTTGTGTGTGCCGAGGATCAGATTATCACCACGGCCAGCTGATGCGACACACAGGTAAGACGGTCCGTCTGACCCGTTTATATCTGGCCTCATTGCCAGCGGGTTTTTTTTTTTTTTTTTTCAAAGCTTTTCAAAAAGGTTAAATAAGGACATTTCGATTCGTGAAACAATATAATTCCACTGTCTGAAACTATTTCAGTGCAGCATTTGAAGGTCATGTTTTGGCCACAAGCTTGTTTTAAGAGCTTTCATGACTGTATAAAAAAAATATATCTGTTAATTAATTTCTGGGCATGGTTTTATGGCATAACAGAGAGCAGTTGTACAAAAAAGGGAAACAAGCCCGAGGCGAAGCGGATTCGATCCCCGGCCTCTCATATATGGACATGGCCTCTGAATGAATTTCAGACGTGCAAAATCATTATGCAAGAAGGGTCCACTTTCATCAAATAATATGGGGCACCAGATAATACAGGCCGGAAATGACCCTAAAAAGTAAAAGCTAGAAAAGCATTTCCTGCAATTGTTTTCTTAAGCAAATACTGTTCGAATCAAATGGTTTTATCAAATTTTTTTTTTAATCAAACCAACTGCAAACCAACACATTTGCCTACATTCAGGTGTGTCTCATAACAAAAAGATCACAGAAAATCAATTCCAGTCCCAAAGCGGACTACCTGGAAGCACCTTGGGGATACGACCTTGCTTGTGAAAGAGGACATTGCTCACCACCAGCCCTGTCATTACGCCCCCCCTCCTCCAAATTATGTTGTAATGCGACCCAAGAAGGCCCTGAGAGCGCTGTGATGGTGTTGTGTAGTCGATAAGTGACCCACACTGTCTCTAATGAATCGAATCACCTGATGAACTGAATCCCAAAGTCATCTCTGGGATCTGTTGCTGAACACCTAGGAAAACTAAAGCTGCTGTATTGCCTGTGCAGATTCTCTCATCGCAGATTAAAATCATGCCCGTGTCCATCTTCTCTGCTCAAGAACTCACTCCAAAATGACGAACGCAACCACCGTGCGTGTCCACCGGCATCCAATAAACTATTCCGTTTCTTCCTCTGAAACTAAGAAAAACAAATCAGTTTCAAAAGAATAACTGACTTCTCACTCCCTGAAGATGTAAACCCCTCGCCAGGTCTGATCTTCTTCTTCCCGTTTGCCAGCTAACTCGGCAGCAGAGCTCGTCCAGCCCGACATGACTTGGCCTTCCCCCGTGACTACGCATTACCATTCTGCACGGCTGGCATTGTACCCCATGGCACGAACGGGACGCCACAATCACCGGGAGTGTCTAAAGAGCAGCGTATGCCAACAGTCATCCGTGCGTTGGTCTCAGAATTATTCTGACTAGAGTTGTGCCGTTTGCCCCTTGGAGAAATCATAGAGGACAAAGAGGACACGTTCTCCTATGGAAGATTCAGAGATATTGAATCAACTTTAATTTAAATCAAATTACAAGGTGTGCTGTAATTTAAAAAAAAAAAGAAAAGGTAATTCAAAAACATTGCAATGACTTTTCCAAACCATCAGGGACCCTTTCTGTAGCTGCCGTCGTAGAAATGTTGTCCAGACAACTGCAGCGGCGAATATTACATTTATGAAATGGGAAACAAAATTTGCTTCGAGACCCAGAAATATTGAAAAAAAAAAACCTGAGAGAACCAACTCCACTGCTACAAATAAAAGGATCTAATGGATCAAGGAAAATTCATTGCAAGTATACATTCATTAAAAACATTAAAAAAGCATTTATTTCAGAAAATACTCGTCAGATATATGCCTTAGAGTTGTTCGTTTAAGAAACGAAAAGCGATTAAGAAACATGCAGACAGCGCAGGTGCTTATTAGTCGAATAGTGTGCGAAAAACACTAAAAATAGCCTGAAACTGATCATTGCTGACTCATCTCTGTGCAGAGGAAACTGCATCAGTGATTTAACATCTGGGAATAGCAGGTGTGAAGAGAGAGACTCGACAACTTTGACCTTTGTTCAGAAATATTTAAAGATGTGGTAAAGAATGTTGCAAATTAAAAAAATAAAAAAGGCATAAAACGTTTTTCTACAGGCTGCGCCCACAAGAGAGCCGCATTGCAATAAACAGCCAACACAATTTCATCTTTCTCTATCCCCTCGGTGGCTTTCTGTCTGAACTTTGTATTTATCTCGACTTTGTATGGCTCACAGCAAGTCCCAGTACACAGGATTATGATCGAAGCAGCCAATTATTTATTTATTAAAGTTGGCTTATTGGATTTTTTTTTCAAATCTTTTTAAAGCAGCACTCTTGTTTTGTTCCTGCTGAGCCCACACACACACATCAACCAGCTATTTAACCAATATTTCCTCACAATGCAAGACCACAGGTCCAAAATACTGTTTTGCGCTCCTTTGCCGAGTCTTACACTGCGCAGCATCGGGTCTATTAGAATGTAATGCATTGCATTTAGTTCATGCAAATAAACTCATCTATGGCTAAGATCATTGAAGTAATTAGTTTTCAAATCTGAAACCATGCGGTGACCAACAATTTGGGTGCTCTCGTTAGTGTGTGGAGTTTACCTTACTTATTTTACTGTAATGGACAGAGGTTGTGATGGGCTTCTAAAAACACTTAACAGTTTTGTGTAGACTTTCTGGTGCTTTTAAATGTCCATTAAGGACCATCCCGATCAGATTCAAACCAGGAAAATGGGGCCATTGATTTTTTGTAATGGGTGCAGGGGTTTCTCTGATATTCATTTACCCTACTTTTCCCTGCAAGAGCAAAAGCTAAATGATAATGCCAACGTGACTGAGTGATCTGTCCGCTCCTTCTTATCCCTCCAGGAATGCTCCAATATGTCAAACAGGATCTCGGCTGCAGAATAAATAAATAAATAAATAAATAAATAAATAAATAAATAAATAAATAAATATATATATATATATATATATATATAGCCATACAGGATGGATATTATTAATGCTCAGCAGCTGCTCAGGTTACACATGCATGGGCTAACACGTGAACGCTTGCTTTCTCAGATACACGTAAGAAGACGCATGTACACATTATTTAAACGATATATACGTTGATTTACATCTGATTTGCAAGTCAACCGTGTGCCAAATGTGGAGCCGGGATGAAATGCTCTTAATAAGTGATAAAAACCATTCGCACACAAAAACTCAACGTCATTCTGCAAATTCAGGCAGTCAAGTTGTGTGTCGCCATGTAAATTCATACAAAATGTCAAACCTACAAATGCAGCGACAGTAGCTTCCTGTGCTTTTAACCCCGACCACGAGACGGAGAGACGACACAGCCAGAGAGCCTAGAAATCACACAGGATTACTAGTTTATGAACAACAACTGAAAAACATTTCTTCTTGTAGAGCTACAGTATGATTTGGAAAATAAAGTCAAGCACGTTTTGGGTCTGTGCTGGTTACTTTGTGTGCGAGGACCACATGAAGAAGGCGTCCTTGCGTCATGTACAGTGTGTCACCAGCTACGGTCTGTTCTCTGCACCGATATCACAAGACAACTTTCTCAACACAGTTTGTGCTTGGCTGCTTCGTTCTGACTGCGACATAAACCTCCTTGTGGGTTACAGTTCATATTGACTATATGACACGATTAACCAGACGGAAGAGCAATAGTTACGACTGTATTGGCAATATACTAAGAGATGCTGAAAATGTCCAAAGAAGCATGATACCCAAGCCCAATTTATTACTATTTAGTAGTTTATTATCCGTTTACTCAATGTTAATATGCTGACATGGTATGTTTTAATAGTCCTATGTAGATGAGCCACAATTAAAAGGATGCATTCGATTAGATTGACAGCTTGACTCATGCTGCCGTCTAGCATGAATACATTTGCTGACAAAGCCCGACAGATACGAACAAACACAAACACGTCGGGAGTGTGTGACTAAACTTGACAACTCAACTCATGTGAACGGAGGAGAGATTATTTTCAGCTCACATCGAGCAGAAAAAATTCACTTGGCCGTTATTCTTTTGCTGACGGTGGCTCCTTTCCCCTTGCGAGGGCCTCCATCTTCACCGGATTGAACGCCTCAGTCCTTTGTCACATTCCTGATCATATCCAGATAAATCCCTGGCATTTCACAAAGGGTGTGCACTGCTTTATAATGCCGGCCGTACCACACCTTTATAAATACTGACCCTCCAGTATCTAAATTCCTTTAAGCAGAAATTACAAATACAGAAATAGCATTGGGTGACGTATTTTACCGACACTTTCTAATACTTAGTGTGGAGATTTTATAAAATCTTAAAACGGGATATCATGCTGCCATTGGCTGGCTGACCCTGCGTTGCGTCTCACTTTTAAACCCCCTTAAAATCTGACCACTGCTCTACTGAGAGAGGATCACATTAATTTCTGCAATATCCGTGGTTATTGTGTTTTTTAACCCTCTTGCGAGATCAACAGTCTGGCTCTAAACTGAACTCGGGATGAAACGTCTGCAATCACAAGCAGTGTCAGACAGTCGGAAGGTCCACAAACCTAAAAGTCATTGAAATATCGTTCTATATCTTTCACATTGTACGTGTTTTGCATTTATTTAAAAAATAAAAATTTAAAAAAAGGTAGCCCACACACCAGACAATGTGGCATAAGACACTTAATGTATCCATCACAGGGCGGACCGGTCACACACCAGGACATATAGCTTGAGGATTTTCTAAAAACGTCAAAATAAAAAGTAAGTATGTTGTTTAGCGACCGCGTAGCTTATCAGAGCACTTGGGCGTTAACAGCTGGATATTTTAGATTCCGCATAGTTTGCCTCAGTTTCTAAGCGACAGCTGCTTTCATTCTTCCGTAGCGTGTTACTTTTGCGAGGTGACCTTCTGTGCTGCGTTTCCACATAAAAAAAAAAAAAGCGACTGCCCTAAAACACTAGAGGCTCTCGTGTAAAGTTTCACATAAATGTAGTGAAGCTACACGTAAATCCCTTCTCCCTTCCAGGCCTCGTTTCATTATCTGAAACATTGTGAGTGAATTAATCTTTTAGTAGGGCAAAACAGTCGATCCCCTGGTACGTCACCACATTTACATTCATACTGCCAAATAATCTCTATTATCAAAAATACTCATTATTAATTATTGTGTATTACAGTAAGACAGTAACATTTTATGAAGCGCCTTTGAATTTAAAGCACATGCTCTAAATTAACGTCATCAAATAAAATGGACGAACCATTAAATAAACAGACGAAACTGTGGCTTTACAACCCACATACATGCCTGGCTATTTGGATTAGAAATGAATGCAAAGGTAAATGTATAAAAAAAATAGTCAATATTGATTAAAATATTGTTTAAAAAGTTAAAAAATTAATATATATATATATTTTGCAGCAAATGAGATTTTTTTAAAAAAAGGGAGAAAAATCTGATTTCTTTAAGAAACACTGACAAAACATAATGTGTTGAAAGAATTAAGCTTATCTTAAATATTAGCACTCTTCAGTAAAATGCATGTAATATACATGATAGTACAAAGAAAATCCATATGAATCATTACCATTTCCTTCATTAAAACGCATATCAGACCACCCGTCACACCCACAGCCTCATCACCGAGTCAGCTCATGCGATTTATTGAGGCTTGTGACCTTTCAGCCAGACAGCCGGAGGGAAGAGTGGACAAGTACGTGATCAATTACACAGAATGAAAATGATGGCCAGTAGAAATGAAAACAGGTCAAAAAACTGAAATCATACCGAATAAAAAAAAAAAAAAAAAAAGGGGAACAATTTGATTCGACGACAATAATCATATTTTAAACCGGCTCATATGACATCAACAATATTCCACTTTGTGGAGTCACCATCGGTGTAACTGCTTGTTCGAGGTAACTCCGTTGTCTTGTTTGTCCCATATTACACTGGCAAGGGATAAAGAAGACCACGAGATGATTGACAAAAGGAGGCGCAGCAGCTTTGCTTCTATTTTAGAAGCCTTTGTGTGGCTGAATGGTAAAGACTGGCTAAATGGAAATACTTTCAATTATTACTGAGAGGCCAGATCGGCTTGCACTGCATGACGTGGGGCTGTGTTCCTACAAAGCACCTTGAACACAGACAGAAGAAGCCACTGCGCTAAGACAGACGCACAGACAGTCAACACAACTGGATCATTACAGTGAACAAAGTTCACCAAAAAGAAAATGGCACGATCCACTTGTAGATTATGAATGAGTCCACAGCCGTCTCAACGTGAGATTCTCAGGTCTCACGCGTCTGTGATTCGATCGGGTCCAGTTACATGTAGCCGAATACCCGTCCTTGATTGGTCACAGTTTGTATACTGGGATCTTGAAAAGATGCAGTCTTGTATGACATCACCTTGACCCATGCTAGGAAGCACCTTCAAGAAGAAATATGACAGCTCTCTACTGCTAGACACTCAAATAAATAGCAGATTACACAGCTCTGTTCTTCTATTCTTCATAATTGCACTCTCAGTTGTCTATATGTAAAATGATTGTAGAACACATCATTGTGACTTATTAAGTAAATTAATTGAAAGCCTGTTAAGGGGTAAAATATCCACGCTGAACCAATGGAGCAGAAATTGACAACCGCCTGCAGAGTGCATGTGCCTGACTGTGTGCTTCTTACACTCGGGTCAAGATGAGTGCTATCCACTGCCACACGGGTCAAAGCAAAAAGGATGAGCACCGTGAACAAAGAATGCTGACGCTGCGCTATCCTATCAGTTGGACTGAAAGAGAACCACTTGCAACAGGAAACAGAGCTACACGGTGTCCAGTTTCCTGCAAACAGGAGGGGAACAAAAGATAATAAATCTATATCTTTTTATTTGGTTCCGCAATCCTTTTTATATGATCCAAGAGCTATAAAAAAAAAATACAACCGCCCGTCCCTGTCAGTGTTATTTGGCTGCGTTTGTTTACACGCATTAATGTAGGTTTAATGCACACCATATATTTAGTCTATCGTCTGTGTCCTAGGGTTCTGCTTGTCTACAGTGTGGTATGTGGGCATAAATAAATGATCAAAGCTAGTGTCTGAGTGTGTGTGTGTGTGTGTGTGTGTGTAATGTGCTGTGTGTTTGTTGCAGCAACATAACCTGTGTGTCCTTCCTAAATACGGAATAGAGATACAAAAAGGGAAAGGTCAGGACAAATTCCTCATCTTGTGTCGGCTGTAATACTCATCCTTACAGGTGGGTTATTTTAGAAAAAAAACACTATCAAGCAAGTTTAGCAACAAATTCAAAGTTGGAAATTATGAAACATTGATTGAGATTATTATAGCGTAATTAAGAATTAAGAGTAGGCATACATTTAAACGCGTACAAATAAATTAAAGCACAACCACCTGGCTCGAGGTTTTGTACGACACTCGGGTAAAGAAAGAAATAATAATTTGATGGACAATGTTCCTAAAGAAATCGGATTATAGAAAGCAGGAGATGACAGACTATTGGAAACAGTGGAGCATTGCAATATCAAATGAACCTCTATGTTGAAAGCTCAAGGTTATTGAGTGGGGGATAAGCCAGCAAGGACATATTTGGTCAAAGATAATTGTACATTGTTATTCGATGTTGAGAGACAAAAAGGTATCTGGGCTCCATTTGGGCCACAGATGGTTCTATGGGTTTTATACGTTGTCGTTTTATAATTTCTAAAAAAACAATGTTATTAAGAGAGGTGAAGAGTGATATCATTCTACATCGATGTCCCAGGACAGGACAGTTATCATTGAAATGACCTTGGCCAGATAAATTACACAGAGATTGACATAATCAGGTCTCATTCACTGCCAACCTGATGTGGACACACAAGTGTGTGTACAGCTTATCTTGTGAGATAATCAATGACAGCAAAGGAAGCCTCAACTCCCTTTCCTACTGCTTCGCTCGCTACCCATTGTTGTTTTGACAATTCCTTGTAACAGAGCTTCATACCATTAAACGTTTTTTTTTTTAAAAAAAGGGAAAAATGTCAAACATAAGTAAATATGTGAAAGCTTCACAAGACAGATTTACAGCATTTCTAAATTGATGCAGTTCACCCACAAGAAAGGAGTTTCCTCCGTTTCTCACCTTGGTGGTGTCATCATGGGAACGTTGATAGCGTTTCCAGCGGCAACCGTAGAGCCCAGTGATACATGACAAACACAGCTGGCGCTCATAGACCTGGAGGGGTTGGTGTTTCACCATGCTCCTTCAGTCAGTCCTGCTTCCAGAGCTCTAACATCCCACTGACGACAACAAAAAATCCTGTTTTTACAAAAAGAAGAAGAAAAAAAAAAGAAATGTTAGCATTAACGTTGATGCAACATGTCGAGACCAAAACAGACACAAAGAATTAATGGTACAAACAAACAGTACAGTAGAGTAGCAAGTCTGGCACTTTGATAGAAAACACATTTATGTCCCTAAATATCTGGGTCAAAAGACAGCATGCAGGCCCCATCTCTCTCTTTTATGTCGGGCCCAGAAAAGAAAAAGGCCAGACAGAGAAAAGGCCGACAGGTGTAACAAAGGAAGTTATACAACGGTGACATTTTAGAATCCCTTCAACTTACAGTATAAAAAAAAAAAGACAATGTAGACTGCTTTGTACAGCTGTAATGGTTAATCTAGCAACTAAACCAACAACATTTATTATGTGATGCCCTGAACTCCGCCAAAGAGCACCATGTTACTTTAGAAAATACCCAGCATGCCCGTCTAATGCTGCGTTAGCGACCGTGGTAGGAAGCAGCAGGCGGCGTTGGCTGTGAATAATCAGAGTTAGAACTCAGTCCTCAGTCCTCCCTTTGAGCACCTGCTGATTCAGCACCGAGACTCTGCAATCAGCTATAATAACAATAATGAAAGAACAGTGCTGGCTGATATCACAAGTTTAATTTACTCTCCAGGGACGTGGTGGAGCCTACTGCGCTGCCTCAGTTAAATCGGGGCCTGACATTGCGTTGTTTCGATATGAAATGATGGCCTAATCAATGGCCTCTCTCTGCTGATGAGAGAAACATGATTAAAGTGTACTTATTATTATTTTTAACCGGTGATATTCCTCTTTGCTCGCAGATTGTGAAGCACGGCTAGCTAGCATATGGCTACATCTGATGTTTCAGAGTATTTATGCATCTTAACTACACTCTTCCTGCTGTAATCAGGCTGTCTGAGGCTCTGGGCAGCTGCTCATTAGCAGCTGCTGCAACGGCCATGTTTCCTGTTATTAGTAAAACTGCTCTGTGGCCGATGGGTATCATGAACATCGCCCACCCCAGCAGGACTACAAAAGTCTTGACAGGCAACGCTACTCCACTCCTTAAAATAAATTTAAAAAGTCTTACACTTGCAATAAACCACATACAAATATCGTTGTGCATTGTCCACCGACTGATACGGGACAAACTCTGTCTGCGTGGACAGGATGGATGCAGAGAATCACTTTTAAAAATCAGACCACTGGTCAAAGACAATGTGACTATGTGTTATCAATAATCAACGTATCCTACTTGGAGTCTGTACTACTGTATACTGTAAAACTGTCATGAAGCCGATAAGGGATTCAGACCTTGATCAGATCGGGAACTATACAACTACTAGACAGACAAGTATTATTGTCTGATGCTTCTTCTGAATCAGTCGTGCCTGTCGGATGGAAGGAGAGCACAGCTTTCTAAGCACAGATTCTTCACTCTCGAATCGTGCATTTCGGTCAATGTGCTTGCTCTCCGCACACCGACTGTTTACTTGCATTCGGCCAGAGACTGCTCACACGTGATCGGTCAATACTACTCAGACAACAAACGGAAACCAATTTTTCCATTCATTATAAAACGGTGATATATACTAAACATTTACATTCTATGTTAAAGTATTGTCCGGCACGCATAAATACCAAGTGACAGTTAACTGGATGACATTATTTAATATTAATATTGGCAGACTTGAGCCACCTGTCAATGAGTATTGTGTGTACATGATGAACAGCTCATAACATTATGAGCAAAACATATACGGATGCGTCCGGGCATGCAGACCACGCCTTGAAGAAAGAAAAGCTGACACAGCAAGGCTTCATTGGCGTGTTCATCCAGGCAGAGCAACAACCAGTCTGCACGCCGTGTTGTCACTCGTTGGCAAATTATAACGTTCAAACCTGTATCCATAGCAATGGCACCGTGTCGTTACGGCTAAACGGCTCCACATGTTTACCCCCTTAAAAAGCTTCCATTCACACCAATGACGCAGACGCTTGAAAAAAACGTCAAAGTCAAAAACACATCAATGCTAATTGAGCCGAACATCAAACAACTCTTTCATTCCAACTATTTGATGTGGGTTATTATCATAATGGAGGCAGAGCAGCAGAGATTGGTCACATTGGGATGGAAGGATCATCCATTTTTCACGTCGCAGTTAATACGCACCAAACCTCATCAGAGCTGTAAAAAGACTGAATGAAAAGCGCTGCAAATAATCCCTTTATCAGCATGATGTCTTACCAGAAACTCATCAGCTAAATGACAGTCGGTGGAGACAATTAAATCTTGAATAAATTGCTATGTATTGCCAAAGCCCAAGCAGTAATGTTCTGGAGTTTGAATCTCAGAAAGAAAATCATACTCAAATCATTGCGATCATATTTTGCCAACATGGATGCGACGCCACAGACCACAGTCGGTGCAGCAGAAGTGTGACCACCATTTGGCTGCACTGTCACAGTGACTTACACGCTTAAAAAAAACAGATCCACAAACGTGGAGTACAAAATAAGAAAGAAAAAAACCCTCTTTTTTCGTACTTAGTTTCACATAAAAGTCTACTATGCCGAACCTTTTATACACCATTTGATGCCGTCGGCTACGTATGCCCCATTGTGACTGAAATAGATTTAACAGGTGAAGTCAACAGGTGAAGCAGCTTTTTCTAAACATTCATGTCGTCTGTCACAAATTGTCTGAACGAGAAGATATGGGGGTTGCGTGAAAACCCCCCTGGGACGGCGGTTGTCATCCCCTTTTTCTGCTGCCTCATTTCCTCCAATCAAAGGCCCAGTAAGGGAAAACAGTCTGCGAGGGAGGAAATGCTTCAGCAGTTTCCCAGCAGAAAACAGTGTCTTCTCCCGACCAGGGAAGTAAGGTAGAGGCCACGCAGCAGACAGCTATGAGATCGAAGGCTAACCCACTAATAAGAAAGAAAAGCCCCTGAACTAAATAAATAAATAAAATAACCAAAAAGAGACAATTGTTTTATAACCAGCGCATCACCACTGCATGTACAGAGAGGGCACTGAATATTTACCAATGTTATGAAGCTTGAAAAGGTCATTTACTGACCCATCAGAGAGACATTTTTATTTTTAACAGAGGTAAAGTTTATCGTCAGCGGTTTCTCATATTTTATTGAGCCCTGTATGTCAGTAGAACAATAGCTAGTAGCTGCTGCAGTTTCAATTAGTATTCAACAGTATTTTTCCACCCAAAAATGGCAAAATAAAAAATGGACTGACATCTTTAAATGTTCTGGAGCTGCAAGAAAAAGAAATTAAACGTGAACGCCTTGGTGACACCAACAGACACAAGAGTATATTTCTACATTATTAAAATCATAAACACAACACTGGGCTGCACGGTGGTGTAGTGGCTAGCACTGTCGCCTCACAGCAAGAGGGCCGCGGGTTCGATTCCCGGTCGGAGCGGTCCTTCTGTGTGGAGTTTGCATGTTCTCCCCGTGGCAGCGTGGGTTCTCTCCGGGCTCTCCGGCTTCCTCCCACAGTCCAAAGACATGCTGCAGGTTAATTGATCTCTAAATTGCCCATAGGTGTGAATGTGAGAGTGAATGGTTGTATGTCCCTACATGTGCCCTCGATGGACTGGCGGCCTGTCCAGGGTGTCCCCTGCCTTCGCCCTATGTCAGCTGGGATAGGCCCCTGCAACCCTAATGAGGATAAGCGGTATTGAAAATGGATGGATGGATGTATAAACACAACACAACACAAGTATCTAAAGAAATATTTTTTTGTCTGCTGCTCCACTTAATCTTTCCTGATCCCCATTAGGTTCAAATGATTTGAATTGCTTTTCGAGCATATGCAACGGATATTAAAGTTGGGGACTCTGGCTAAACCATGCGGCATCAAAAGATGCTTGTCAGGGAGTTAATTAGCGACACGTGGATGATAAAGCCCATTATAACAAGCGATGAGCGAGTCATTACATCAGAGCCGACAGTGGATTTGTGTTGCTGTCGAAAATATACAGAGTCTTGGCATTATTTAAAAGTACGTGATGAAAGATCCTTTCCAAGTTATACCCGTTTGTTCATGTTGCTGACCTATTCCTCCGTTTAGGAACCAGCGTTTAGAACGGTAAACACGCAGGCTTTTATAAACTGACGATTGGTTCAATCATTATCTTTTTGTAACAGTCGGCAACAGTTTAAAGTTTGAGAATAAATCATGCGGCGAGGGCATATGACGCTGTGGTTATCGCCGAAGGTATAATCTCTGGTTAAGTAATCTAAAAAAGAAAAAAGGGCATGTTTTCCCTTGATCAACCCCGATTCAAATCGGATGAATAAGAGTTTTACAAAACAGAGATGAGTGACACAGATAATAAAGAAAGACACCATTGCAAAAGCATCACTGCTTTCTTTAATCCATCTTTCCATGTGACAAAGCTAGATGAGTTTCCTGGGAAATCAGAAATCTGGTGATGGGCTTTAACTGGTGAGGAGTAGACTACGTATGTGTACGAGTGTGTACTCTGTGCATCATTTAACTACTTCGACTGAGGTCCCTAACTGTTAAACTATGTTGGGAAAAGAGAGCTATGGATCAAGAACAAGGAGGAGATATAAAACGCTCTAAAAGTTAAACTGCAGAACATACGTTAAATCCCAGCAGGAGTCACAAGACAGATTAAATATATATATCATGTAGCGAGCACTATACAAACTGAAGTAATAGGCTTTAGTTCACCATGTCAATCAGCTTATTCCCGCTACATGACTTTGGAGGCCCTCAAAGCATGGCTTTCATGTAGCCTAGCTTCTTCTACAGTATGATGAAAATAATGATCCAACTACATCATGTGTTGAGTCTTAAATAACACCCCAAAATAACCATAAAGTTGATGAGCAGAGAATTTAACCATAAAACACCAACTGAGTCAGTCAACATCTAAGAGTATAAGCTCCCTGCAAAATGTTTTGTCCAAGGGAACCTCAAATTACCAAACAATAATGATTATCCCGATGTCAGAAGAGTGTGCTCACTTAAAAACAAACACGGGATAACTTTGTGGGAACAGAACCGTGCAGACTCAGCGGCGTCTGCTCATTTCTAAAAACACACATTTTCTATATAGAAAAAGAACACACTTCTAGAAAACTTGTCAAAAACTACCTGGACAGGAGCGCACGCATGTAATATATGAATGCAGTGCAACACAATTGGAGCTTTGTTGATGCTAAAATCAAAGTAGAAAGCGTCCGGATTGCCCAACGACAACAATGTGTGGCAAGTTTCCATCAAACCTCGAATGCAACCATAAATATTACCAGCTATACACAAGTTGTCAACATAATCCAAACCCTTAAATAAATCACTCCCATAAGTCAGTGTGGTGGAAAGCAAAATAATTAATGGCCACAGCCTCCAGACCACAGCTCCTGTTCATCACGAGTCCCACCACAAACCACTCTCAAATTGCCCGGTCAGTTGTGCCAGTTAGCGACAACTATATCACACACACACACACACACACACACACACACACACACACACACACACACACACACACACACACACACACACACACACACACACACACACACACACACACACACACACACACACACACACACACACACACACACACACACACACACACACACACACACACACACACACACACACACACACACACACACACACACACACACACACACACACACACAACACACACACACACACACACACACACACACACACACACACACACACACACACACACACACACACACACACACACACACACACACACACACACACACACACACACACACACACACACACACACACACACACACACACACACACACACACACACACACACACACACACACACACACACACACACACACACACACACACACACACACACACACACACACACACACACACACACACACACACACACACACACACACACACACACACACACACACACACACACACACACACACACACACACACACACACACACACACACACACACACACACACACACACACACACACACACACACACACACACACACACACACACACACACACACACACACACACACACACACACACACACACACACACACACACACACACACACACACACACACACACACACACACAGTCTTCCCCAAGCCCTTCAGTCACGGGTCCACATGGGTCAGAGACATTCATTTCACTTTGTTAGAGCCACAAAAGGGTGCACCTGCAAATAGGAGGACGTTATACTTCGCAGATTGCTCTCACACAACATTGGAAGATGAAGGGAGGGATACTGATTAAGTAACTGCAGGCAAGCAAAAAGGCAAACAGATGGGCAATAGGCACTGACAATGCAGAATGAAGTGCATCCTGGCGAACAAGCCGCGCTGATGTTAGGAAAGTTGACGACAGGAAAACTACTAACAAGGTCTTCAAGACTGTATGCAAGAGGGATTTCCAGCTACAAATGGTTAGCTGGATTTTAAACACTGAGAATTAACTGGCAGTGGGAAGATGTCTTATTATTTACTGTATTTATTTTTACGCTTGAAAATATTCAAGCAGAGTGAGTATTGGCAGATAATCAATATTAAAATACTCTGATTCATCTGTGGGAAAATAAAAAAGGGGTGATTTTTATTTTCCTCGGCATAATAAAAGGGAACTGCGCCAATATATGACACATCTGGTCCTACTAACTTTCTGCTAGCTGTGATCATGAATATATTGCCTGTAATTCATATTCTTTCTTATATGCCCATGCAGTAAAGCTTGTAGATTAGATGTATAAACGTCTCTGTTACCAATCAACCTGCTATTGTTCAGTAGCTAAATGAAATTTTATGTATTAGGTGTCCGATACTTACTAACACGTGAGGGAGAAAAGGCACAACCTCTTAAACATCCATGGTCTGGGGGTCTATGCATCAGTTTGGGAGGTCCTTAAAATGAAGAAAAAAAAGGTTGAGATTGCTCTCAAAATCCCAAGAGTGCTGGATTTTGTAGCTTCCATTTATGTCCATTGCTCACTTTATATTCCACTGGGAAAGTCATAGTACTCGTATTCATTATTAACACATGACATTTCGGTGGAGGCAATATATATATATATATATATATATATATATATATATATATATATATATATATATATATATATATATATATATATATGATAAGACTAGAAAACAAGTCAGTGGTTGCGTTCAGTGCCGTTGCAATGGAGCGACCAGGTAGCTTTCGCTTCTTATCAATGAGAGTCCTTTGTCGTTACTTCCTCCTGTGTAGGCGCAGCAGGTAAGCAGGTGCCTGTAGTTGTGGTGTAAAGTGCATCTTTTAAGAGAAGCCATGAGGCAATGTGAGGGCGACGCCTCTCTGGGTCTTTGACAGCTCTACTCCTATGAAGTCCGCGTGGAATATTTCTGGACTTAAACTTGAAGAATATTCACGAGCGTGAACGTAGCTTCATTTCATGCAAGAGCTGTCTCTCTCTCTCTCTTTCTCTCTCTCGACATTGAGATGGGAAGGAAAAAAAAGAATCAAGTATTCAACACATGCTTGTTGAGAGGCACCATTTCAATATCACCATAATACAGTTCAACAGAAGGGACAATACAGCTTGATGGAGTCACTGCTGGAGAATGATTGGGGTTTTCTTCTGGCTAACTGAGCCGAGCAGGCTTCACAGCAGTTTACAATATCAAAGTCGTTAAACCTGGGGTTTAAAAGACTCCAGGGCTGTGCCATACAAGGCAGTGAGCAGTGTGACTGTAACTCAAAGCCAGCTGAGAAAGAGGAATTATTAAGGAGGGGAGATACTTTTCAAAACTGACCGACCGCACGAAAACGCAACTGAAAATCCGTCACATTATTAGCAAAGAATAACGGGCAGAATAATTAGTAAAGATGGTCGAAGAAAAGACACACAATCTGACAGCTCATCAATCTGACAAAATATGAGTCAGAGAAACTCAGTGGAAAAAAGGATTTAATCAGTGGCTTTAAATTAGAACATTGACAGCAGGAAGAGGAAGTACCATTCATGTCACTCCCATTAGAGCTAAATAAAATTAAATAAATTACTGGGATGAAAAAAAAAAAAAGAAAAAAGAAATCCACCCACTTATTTTAAAAAGGCAGGAAAAAAAAAACAGGGAGCCAATTGCACCAACAGGGATCACATCTGGTCTTGGTCTAAGTCAGTCGTACCTTCTAAGCCAGACCTAGTCGTTACACAAGTTGCACAGTCTAGGGTAAGGCCTTCTTCTCGCGAAGGGCAGGTGTAACTCTTCGGCAGGAGCAGGCGTCAAATAAAAATCTAAAGTTGGAGCAATCATTAATCATACCAAGGTTGTAGGCAGCAAAGAGATCACTGTGGTCTGGACTTGGGAAATAGGATACTCAGGGAATACACCCCCCGCCCCCAAAACTATTTCCCGGGACATGTAATAACGGGAAGAGGGCAGTTACATTCTTGGCATAAATAAAAATTTAAAAAAGGCCGATAGATACCAAACAAAGCTATCTCTACAGAAAAATGTAATGACTTTTACGAGTGGCCGTGATCAGCTGTGGCGGCCAGAATGCAGTGCAGCTGCAACCGGTGCACTAAACAAGCAGCCTCTAAACAGAATATAGAATATTTTCAGTTTCCAATAAATAATGACTGAGAGGCACTGCATTAAGTTCTTGTTTTTGTGGAAATTCATATTTTTTTTATCTCCATGTCCGTGAGCTGTCCTTTTTGTCTGATCCTACATAATAATGTTGAAGCAAATGAAAAAAGGATTAGCTACGCATTCGCAAGACGGCGGGAGATTGTTAACATGAATGTACGTCGCCGGCTTAAGTTTGGTTGGCGCAACCAACGTAAAGTCCATTCTACAGACTGGGCTTAGTGAAAGAAAGAAACTGCAACCTGCAGTATAATTGGGTCAAGTGAGATGTGGAGATACTGCTTCCATTGTTCATCTGGGGAGGTACAAATAATTTCTAAAGAGTGGGCTTCACCTTATAATATCAAGTCTCCTCCATTAACTGAAGAAAGGTTTGGGGTCTGGGCCAAAGAGATTTTACTTGATGCTGCAGGGACGACAGTGCTCGATGAAGCAGAGTAGATACAGAAAACAATAAAGCCATATTGTGGATGGAGAGGTCGGTCATTACTGATTTAAGTGCTGGAAATGCTGAGTTTCTCCCCTGAGGCCTCACCCATGAAAATATTAGCAAGCTACACTCTGAGCAACACTTTTTAGGTGTCATCTAGTCAAGGCCAATAGCAGCCGTTTAGGGAACCAGCCAGACGCAGGTTTTGGAGAAAAAGGCGTAAAGGAAAACAAACATAGAAATGCCAAAATCAACTTTGCGGGGTTTGAACCAAGCACCTTCCTGCCGTGAGGCGACAGCACGAACCGCTGATCCACCGTGCTACTGTTTAGGCAGCTGATGGCGAGTGGGTTTGAATAATTATCACCTTAAAGACCGGATGAAACTGACTCTTGTCGGCTTAATGTACACGTGTGCCACACTTTTCCTCATCAGCTTTAGTGCGACCGGTGATTTGGATGTCTGGAGGAGAAATCCCACAGAGGAGAAGCCATGCCGTGTAGAACTAGTGGGACTGACGCGTATTATCCATGCGGACACTCCCACAACCGGACACAGACAAGACAGCTGACAACCTAGCAGCTAAACTAATTCATGCGGCGGTAAAGTGGCTGCATGTATATTTCTGTTTCAACAAAGACACTATGTGCATGTTAAGAAGAGAAAGACAGGGCAGGGACATAAATCGTGTTCTGGGAGGAGAAAAGATGGGCCTTTTCCTTATATTGCCAAACCAACTTGTGTAGCAATGTTGTGTGCAGCATCTGGATCCTTTATTCAAGCCTTATATGAAGAAGTTTCTTTTCAAACAGCTTTATTGTCACGCTTTCATCTGGATTTCGATGTTCCTTCTCCCTGAGCTTCTGCGCTCAGCTCGCCTGCCATATTAGCAGCTTTAATCTACAATAACAGCCCATCCCAGCTAGCATATCATTGGTAATTTAGGAAAACTGTTTTTAAAAAAATGAATTTGGTAACGACAGTGGAAAACATAGGCAGGTGTGTTTTAAGGTTTTCCACTGATTGCTCTTGATAAAGTTAATTTTACAAATGCGTGGAACGGCAACAGATATAACCCTCGTCAGAGCTCTCCAGCCTACTTGAAATGCTTTTCAACTAAGGCTCCTAATACCTTCTTTTTTTTTTTTCTTATATAGTTGAACATAGAGTATTTTATTCAACAAATGTTTCTGCTTTCACAGCTGCTTTTGCCATAAAATGCCAGTCAAAAGAGAGGGAGGGGGCCCTGACCAGTCAAAATCACTGTGTCAATCCGTAGCTTAGAATTGCTTTCTTTCAACAGAGGTGGTGTGTAATCGCGTTTCATGGCGGCAGAGAGCAGTCAGGTTCGCAGGTGATTGAAGTGATTATTTCTTTGGACTGCAAAATTACAGTGATCAGAGAAATCAGGGACCGTACATTTCCCACTCCAAGATTGTAATGCTTCTCAACAGAAAATGTGTGAAACACTTTCAACCTGGAGCAACGCTTTCTAAATTCATTCGCTATGACCTAATTTTTTTTCCCCCCCTGCTGTCTGCTGGGAGGATTAAAGAAATACACAGCAATGGCTGAGGCAGAGTGCCTGGACCCAACCCAGCATGTCACTCTGTTAGGGTTGAGAGAAAGTATTCTGGGGTTGGTTCCTAATCATAGGTGATACTGTAGCGCTGATACGGTGGCCTGGAAAACAAACAGCTGACAAAGACATCCGTGGCATGCAGAGACGTGGTGGGAACCATTGTTGTACCGTGTGTGGCAAATGGACAACTCCATAGGCTTGGTTCACTCAGGCTGACTGTTGTGGATGGACTAGTGTGTTGTATCAAGGTGCCATCTGTATGTCTACATGAGGGCTCTCCACCACCATCTGTTTGTTGACATCACACCGAGTTCTGTCCTCTACGCCGGAGACAGGGCCAGACGAGCAGGTGCCAAGATGGCATAACTTGGTTTCTGGGAGGGGAAACTGAGCTTTCTCCCTCAATAAACATTTGGCTTCTTTAAGTCTATTACAGGGATCATTACACAAAAGCATCACAACTATATAATTGTCAATACAAGAACAGTACAAGTCTGAAATAACCTGAAAAAGAAAAGTAGTAAAACAAGGCACTGACGATATGGAAAACTATTTTTTTTTAAAAAGGGCTGATTCTCATTTTACAACATTCGCATTTTCTCAGTTGGTCAATGTTTGAACTCTGTGGTGGTTGAGTCTCAAATGGTGGGAATATTCCCAAGAATGAAAGAAAAACAAACAGACTTGTTATGCAGTCAAGTAGGTATTTATGCCTCTTTTCAAAGCGGAGCCTCAGCTTTTGACAAAATAACTGTGCACCTCCCAGTTTGTCTGAGCCTTGGACTTTGAAGAGAGCTCAAGTTGCAAACTAGCAACGACAGCGAACCCAAGCCTCCTGTGTTCCTATGGAGGGTTGAATAATAGCAATTATCCTCGGGAATGTTACCTGCACTAATAAGAAGAGGCGGAAAGAAACAGAAATTTTCTAAAACGTACCTTTGCTTTCATTTGTGGCCTCCCATTTGACAATAACGTAAGAAACCACCGTCCTCCAACACCTCCTCAACTGACATGTGTGTGTGTGTTGGTGTGTGTCTCTCAAGCAAGGTACTTTAGGAAGGTACTAAAATAACTGCAAACGCTTTGTCGACAGCAGCGAATACTTTCCGCTGCAGTTACACAGGTTAGACCCAGCGCGGCTGGTGCGACCCTGAGGTTTGCGTTGGCTGCATTAAAGTTTTTTTTTTTACAACCGGCAACTAAAAAAGGTCCGTCTCCCGGAGCTGCCACCCGCTCTCTTGACAACACGAAAAGGATTTAATTCAATAAGCAAACTATTAAAAACATTCACGGACTGCGGTTCTGTGAATCTGAACTTGCTCTTCCTCAACGACAGGATGATTCCATGACGCACTCAACACACTCGTATACCTCGCAAACTCCCAACCAATCACAGGAGTCAGACCAGCTTACTGCAAAGTCCTCCACTTCTGAGCACCAGTTAGACCAGAATCGCTGCTGCATGCTTGTAACCCAATTATGGCTTTATTAACCCCGTTAAAAGATGACGAGAAATTATAAATTGGTTGCAGTAAAGTAGCAGTGTGACATAAAGTGCCGTGGAAATCATAGTACTGGACCGAGACAAGGCTGCGTACCATGATTTTTATTGTCATTTTCTCAAATCTATAGATTAAATGTAGCTACCCATTACTTTTGCATTAAACATTTGCCTCAGCGAGTGAAACCACATTTTTCTTGTGGGGGCTACAAATCAATAGCAAACGCTTTCAGGTGGAGGTTCATTATCAATACTGGGGAAAGTGCATATGCGTGTGAGAGCGAGAGAGAGAGGGTTGGACTTGACCTCACTGCTGCAGGTCAGCCAATAATAACAAGTCATTCTTTACAAGTCAAACTTGCACTCCCTCTGGATGATTCTGCACAGCTTTGACAAATTCTACAGATGCGTTTTATTTTGGTGTACGAAGCTAACAAATATTCTACAGGATATTGCATCTATTGCAAGATGGGTATGTAGCTCTTATGAGCAGCCATTTAAGGATACAGTACATAAACATATAAAAGCACACAGTGGCGGTTATATAAGCAGGGCGAAGCAGAATGTCTGGAATCACAGAATCAATACGCTCTCCAATGGACACCAGGGTCTGTCTATTGTCTATACAGTGCAATTCTACAAGTCTAAATCAGCAGCACGGCTGCTTTACAATCAGAAGCAACATGCATGAAAAGCTAAATAAAGAAGAAATTAATTTAAATCTCTACAAAACCGTGTGTAAAAGAGTCGGTGACCAGTAAGTGGATTACTGCTGTGAACACAGCACACTGCATTCCTCCCTGTTCCGACCGATCACATCTCTATTCTCCAGTTATTCTCCTAAAATAACATTTCTAGGGGAATATTTAAAAGGCGCTTTCGAAAGAAGCCTCGGCCTTTTCAGCATTGCTGTACTTTTATTTTTTGCTAATCCCACTCCAATACAAGCAAATTTGAAGAACTGAAGAAATCTATACCGAAACGTCATGTCACTGTTTTTCCAGCGAACCTCAACATGTCAACCTCTGCATCATCACACTGCAGTTACTGGAGCAATCTGAAAGTCAAGTGTTTATGTTCTTTCTTGGCACACAACATGAGATTCAATGTCATGTTCTGAAAACCTTTTTCACAGCACTGCCTGCCCTCAGGACAGGAGCCCTACTTGCAGAAACATGTTCAGTTCTACACTACAAGCAAAAAAGAAAGTTCAAACCCATAGTATGCAGCACGCTCCACTCCAAAGCCCTTCAATCCATTTATAGACATTGTAAAAAACTTGCAAAGACCCTTTCAAAGTTTCTATTGGAACAAAGAGGTTGTAATCTGTATTGTTTGACATGCCGAGAGGATGCAAATAAATGGCGTCAGTCAACTGGAAGCCTTACAAAAACACGCAAGTGTTAGGCTAGCTGTTTTCACTGGAGGTATAGTAGTGACAGATGGGAAAGTGTCAGGTTGGATCCAACTGTCAGAGACAATGCACCAAACGGATACTCTCCAATTGAATTCACTAGATAACGCTCGCTTTTATGAAGTGCTACACCACATACATGTGCAGCACAAGTGCAACCTTTTCATGGAATAGCAACATACCGGGAAACACCCAAATGACAATCCTTCACCTTCAAAAAGGGAAATTGAACGCAATTATTATACAATCCATGTGGTAATAGTGCTTTGTAAAAGTAAACACAAATGGATATGGATGAGAGAATTCACGCCAGTCAACCTCTCGGGCTTTACTGTACTGACTTTTTGTCCAATGTACAGATTGCAAAGCGATTTTGGGGCTAGACAAAATGTATCGAATTGATTTTAATTACTTAAATGATGCATTCGTTGATACATTTGCAATGTACAAAATGACGAGGAGTGGGGATCGATCCATAGTTTCACTAACCGGAACCCTGACTTTCGTGGGACATCATGGGCGTGTCTCGTGTCTTTAGGCGCACATGAGATCATCCAGTGGGAGAAAATACTGAGCGCAAAGCCTGCGATGGGTAAAAACCCATGCTTCAAATAATTAATACACTGAATGGGCATGTAAGTGAGGATGCCGTACACATGAAACGTGCACAACTCGTGAGGGGGACTAGCTTGTATTTGACTGTATCGGCACGTTACAGCAGTCTTAGCTCGTGATAGGCTACCAAGGGGGAGGTGGGGGGGGGGGGGGGGGGGGGGGGCTCTAATTTATAAAAAAATGTTTTTAACATTAATGAAGGTATGCAACTGCTAACATGTAGATAAATATATTTGTTTTAACTGTTTATAAATGTTGCAAGAAAACTCCCCCGACAGGTAGGTTAAGTTAAACGTGATAAACATCTCAAACAAACCGCATCACACACACACTCACCTGCCTGCTGGGCTGCTAACCGTATCACTTTCCTTTGATTTCAGTTAGCTACACGGCACACGGTGAAGTGGGGGGGGGGGAGGCTTTTCTCTCCCTTCCTGCCCCGGTGATGAGCCTCCTCCTGCCCCGGGAGTCAAACGGGGACAACTCCCGGTGTCGAAAGTAACGTGCGAGAAGAGGTGGGTGGTCGGCGAATGCTGAATGCTGACAGCGCCGAAGTTTTTACACCGAAAACAAAAAGGAGGAGAAAGAAAGCCGGTTGTGTGTGCGGAGGGCGGCGGAGGCTTCGGTCAAACGTTCGCTAAAAGAAGTCCCGTTTCATATTCTCGGTTACTCCGTCCCGTGTGTTGTTCGGTCCTCTCTCTGTAGTTAAAGCGTGCCTCCTCGTCTCTGTGTGAGCACCGACACACGCACACGCACACACACACACTCACCGGCAGGGTAATTCAACGTGCTGAATGGTGGGAGGAGTGTGTGTGTGTGTCTGTGTTTTTATCTCCAGCACTCCAGCACAGTGGGAGAGCGTCACCAAGCTGACTTTCAGGGCACACTGAAAGTAACCGTTGGCCCGATTTACTGACCCGTTGCGACGCCTTAAAGCGGTCCGCGTCCTTTTAACTTATTGCAATTACCAACGTTGAGATTAATTAAATAGCGTTCACGAGGTCTTGTAAGAACAATGTAATTGTGTTAATTTACTGTCAGTGCTAACATCTTGTGAGAAAGAGAAAATCCACGCCGAAATAGACCACTAAAGCTATCATTATCGAGGTCCGTCGTTGACTGGTCGTTTGTAAGCAAAAATTCCGACGTAACTTGAACGTAACATTGTGTAAATACAATTGCAACGTGAACATTTTTTATCAATCTGTTAATTATCATAAAAGCAAACCCAATAGACTTCACTTGGCTGATAATGAGAGATAATGAAGAAAATGCAGTTCTGCTTGTTGACACGTTTAAAAAGATTAAAGGTCATGTACAGAATCTGCTGTGAAGGTGGGTGTAAAAACAACAGGTTTATGTATATCAAACCAATCCTCTTCTTATCACTTCTGTTTTATCATCTTTTTATTCGATCTAAAAATAAAGCCTAGTCAGATTAATCATATGCATGGCATGTTTTTTGATATCATTATTTTCTGCGATTGTTGTCACAAGGGGTGAAGTCTACTTTTCCAGTATCATTGTGGACCATCCGGTCTGATAGAATGAACTCTTCAAATAAGTCTCACTCATCCACAAGGCAAATAAACAAAGTATTGCCCATTTGGTGGATTGATTGTGTGTTTTCCAGGTTCAGACTTTCTCACCTTTGATTATATTGACACATAGCAAATGACTCATTTAACAAAACTGATTAATTGATTGTTGTCAAGAGAACACCGTCTGAAGTCATATTAAGAGGCAACATGTAATCTCAGGAGTGCCCGACGTCGACCAATCGAGACACACTGTGACACGTAGTATTCACAACATGCCAGATGTTGGACTCTTGTATGGTTTTCAGGAAAAATATTGTTGTTTTTGGTATCAACATTGATGTAAAAAAAAAGACAGTGCTGTTGTGTCCAAAAGTACACAACGTGAAAAACATTGAATTACAATGACTCTAGTTTGATTAGATGGACTGATTTTTCTGTAGATATTCATTCAAAAGGGGAGAACCAAGGTAGAGTGGTCGACTAAATATTAAAGTGCATTGATTATATATATCGTAGAGGGTGATATGTTAACTGTTTATTTAATATGTTCCTATTATTCTCATGTCATCAGGTTCTACACAATGATCCGGTGTGTGAAATGACTCATCAGCAGATACAGATGCAGTGTTGGAAGCGCAGATCAGTTGCATCTAAACTGTCCATTATTACGATTTCTATTTATGTGTCAAGTTGAGGAGGAGTTGGGAGCATCAGATGTATCACCAAGGAAACATGCAGCGCAGTGATGTTGCCAGGTACATCAGCAGCATATTGATGGAAATGAAGAGTGTGTGTATGTTCGTGTGCATGCATGCACATCTATCTTGAGACCCGCCGCATTTAGCATAACTTCAAAGCAAATAACTAGATGTTGAGATGATATCACCTCACATCTCTGCAACCACTCAAAGCAACACACACACATTGACATTGTCTCTCCAACATCTCTACAGGTGAGGAAGCAAGTGAAATGTTCCTCTCAGGACAATTTCCTGTGTGGCATATCCCCGTTTGATGTGGCACACCCGGGCCTCCCTGCTCCTTTCTCCACAGGCCGGGGGTTAGGCAGCAGCTCCAGCTGTTGCACTTTGTTATGATCTCCGCCCATTTTTAAAATGCCACCCAGAATCCACAGGGAAGGGTGGGGCGGCAGATAGGGGTCTCCTCAGCAGGTGGGGTTCCAGCAGGGCGGAGGGTGTTCTGACTGCTACTGACTACTGAAAGGGCACAGAACGTGACCGGTTCAGGGAGAGGAGGGGGGACACCACAGACGAAATAATGAGAACACCACCGCAGACAATGACGAATGCCAATTCAACGGCTTGTTATGCTGTTGAAGGTCTGCTGGAATTTCACTGGCGAGGGTCAAATTATTCAGAGGCCTCACTGCACTGGAACGGCAACATAGTATAACACTCTTCAGATCTCTGTAGGGAGCCGGTGAGAAATGAATTACTTTGATCTGAAACACTTTGTCCAATGTGACAATCCCACAGGTAAGAAGCCAGAGGCTGAAGCTGATTTTCACATATTTACTCTAACTTTTCCACTGAATATTTTGATTAAAAATGTTTTTAATTTTGACACACTGGACATATGAAAACAAAGACTCGTGTCAGTGGAAAGTGGAAGTCACTGGGACCAGAACCCTTTTATTGAATATCAACAGATACTTCATTTGGTTTTCTTTGCACCCCATCTAGTGGTTGTTTGTCCACAATGCAATGTAGTGGTAACTAAAATATGTATAACACGATTTCTAGATTATTGCCACTGGTTCTTGTAATTCTTTAGACATTCAGGATGTATATAACCTAAGAGCCAAAGGCTTGGTGTATGGTCTTTACTTTCTCTGCAAAAGATCTTATTTTTGCTCCCCCCCCCCCCCACCCCACAAGCACAAAGTGGAAGATAAAACAAAAGTTCGTCAAACAAAGTTTAAATTAAAAACATCTCTCGCCTAAATGAATAATACAAACCTGAATATAACCTCAATTAAGACCTTCATGACTACAAAGCAAACTTTGATGGCTTTGGAGGAAGTTTTCAAACCTTTTCCCACTAGGGGGCATGTTCAGTCAGTATTAAAACTATTAGAAAGATTAACCTGAGCGGCGCTGCCTTGACATTATGAAGATAGATCCAATACAGACTGTTACTCTGCAAAGAAAATTACAAAAAGATATATATATATATATATATATATATATATATATATTTAAAACATTTGATCAACTTGGCAATTATGATGGAATAATAATCTGACCCCCACCAAAAATATATTTCATATTTTGAATACATTTTAAATCAGACATATCAACATCTGTCAGTTTAACTTAATATATTATTAATTAACTTAAAGATGAACTGTTTAGTGACAGAATACAGACAGTTGTATGCTAATAATATGACCTAAACTGCCTTAAAAAGGAGTGTTGTTTAACTGTTGTGTAACTGTTTTAGATGTTTAAAGACAACACTCCTTGTGAAGCAGCAGTGGCAACACAGTTTATGTCTCCTGTCTGGTGTATTGCCACCACACTACAGCCTCCAGTCTGGTTTGGATTGACCGAGAACAGACAGATTACAAACTGCATATGGCCTTGCAGCTTTCTGCGCTCATAGACTCAAAACTTCAGAAAGTTACATCAGCAAAGCTGAAACTGTACCCGGGTGTTGCGTCATGGTCCTCTTGGCAGCTGTGCTCTGCTTCCTTCAGTGGAGTCTTTGTTTCCTCAGGCCGAAGCAGTTTGTGACCGAATGGCACGATTACAATCAACAAAGACAGATGTATGACATATATAATCCATAAAACTGGTCTTTTGGAAACTTTTAATCGTAAGAAAAACTCCCCCCGCCCCCCTCCTCGAGGATGAAACATGTAGTTTTCTGTCTCCTTGACACCGGATGAGACTCATTGGCTTTGGAATAAGTAAACAACAATATTGCAGCCCATCTGGAAAGTATATTAAACACTGATCGGTCTGGAGATAAGCAGAAGGAACAGTTGCAACAGTTTTTTTTAATTTTAAGGAAATTAAAATGCAAACAATAAGAAAAAAACCAGCAAGCACAAACCTTATTGATCAATTCTCTTTTAGCAGCACTAAGAGAGCCACAGCTAAAGTAAAAAAAGACCCGTGCTGAAGTTGTAATGTCCAAAAGTCGAGTGGGCTCCTGTCCTCAAATAGCAATTAATTGCTGCAGTTGTGTGAGTCTCTCCTCCCTCCGAGGTCTGTTAATCCTGCTCTTGGTTCATGGCTTTACTTGCTCTCCATTAAAAACAGGCTTGATTGGCGGTGAAATATCGCATCATTTAATGTTCTCATTAGTCTGCTTTGAGATTATGCACTATTATAAAATGAGTGTCTCCTTATCGTACAAAAACACAATCTTTTTTTAAATGTATTACATTGTTTTAATGTCCTGGACCTTCCAGGCCTTTTAATCAAGGGAAACCAAGACAGGATTGCTATTTTAAGATGGAATGTGTGCATTGGATAGAAGATTTGACCAGACTTGTTCGACACAGGCGTTACCTTCACTCTGCACACGCTGCTGAGGAATGTCAATGTATACTGTTGATCCAGAGGCTTCTTCAGAATGACAAACAACCCCCCCCCCTGGAGGGATGGGGGCAGGGAGGGGGGCTGCTCTTGTGTCAAACCCACTGTCCCCAAAATGTGAATAATGAGTCTTGTGATGGGAGGATTTGGGGAGCTTTTTTTCCTGTTTTTACCTCAAACTTTCATAGAACTTTCTGGTTGCTTGCCCCAACAAGTCACACAAAAGGAGACAAGGCACTCATGGAAGTGCACTGTATGGTCTATGTACTGCAGAGTGATCACTTATCAACCGAATGTCCTGCTTGATCCGACTGTAGTGAATAGGATTGGGGCAATTGTGTCATTGAATTCTGTAGATTCTTTACACAGATTACACAGGAAGAAAAAAAAGGTATCGCTATGGCCATTGTTCAACTTTTGATGTGATAATGCAGACATCAATCCGCAGTGTGTGACTGAACAGATTCACACGAGCATTTGTAACTAATTCTGTTTTGTTTCTTCTGGTCGGGACTCGGGACAGTGTTTTCTCCATAAAAACCTCCACCCTGCCACCACCCTGCTATCGGGGGACATGACGTGGTGCTGTGGAGGTGGGGGCAGGGCTGGAGATCTGCTGAGAAGCACGAATGCCACCGAGTGAAGCTTTTAAAGTTCTGGACATTTCCATTTGTAGTTTGACACTAACACAATATCAAATTACTGCTCCTCTTTTGTGGACATTTGTGAATAATGTGCTCATTCACTGATGTCCTGCTCTCAGAAGAGTTCGTGCTCCAAAGAGGCTCATGCACTCAAATGAACTGCAAAATCAGTGTTTATATGTTTTTCATGGCCTCCCCTCTGCCAGAATCATTCAGTTCAAAGTAAAACACATCTTTTACACGTGATGAAACCAGTGTTGGAGATTGAGTCAGCAAGCAGCATTAGCACCAAGAGGCTAAGGAGTAGTTGTGGTTATAAGCAGCTAGGACTGACCCAGGATCCGTTTTTCTCTAAGTTTCCATCTGCAGACGCAGGAAGGAAAGTTTCAAAAACTGAGCCCAGACCAGTGCTACAGAGCTAACCTCAGCCGACCCCTCTCATTCCAGCCAGTGGTTTCAAGGGGGACGTCCCCGGTTCCCAGCTTCCCGAGGAAAGACATACACCCTCATTTGAATATCCCATTCCCCCTTCTAGAAAGTTCTCTCTCTCAGGGTATAAAGAGCAGGAGGGTGTTTTACAGACACGCTATCCGCCGGACACAACTCAGAAGAGAAGCCCTGCGAAATCTGTGCCAGGTAAGGATTAGAAGATAACGGTCTTTGTTTTCAAGTAGGAATGCAAAGGCTGAATGGGGTGCTTTGTTTTCATGATTCAGAGTTTCATTGCAACTTTTTATGATTTTTTAAAATCCATTTTAACCCGTTCTCTTCAAATCTCTGTAATCTCTCTGGCTGTTTGACCAGCACCCAGAATATTAGAATATTACAGTTTGTCTTTTGGTGAAAACATTATACATCTTTGATCTTCCTTCAACTTATTCCAGCATGATGAAGATGTTTGCCTCTTGTATGTCCATTATATGCACTCTATCTCAATGCATTGAGTGCAATCAGAGGAAGGGAACTCAATATGCACTCAATCTGTCTTTTTGATTTGAATCCATCAGGTTGTCCTCAAGACGTTAGTGTTGCTCATTTGAGGCACAGTCGACTTGATACATGTTTTTTTTCTTCTTCTGAGTCACAAACAGACAATAAAAAAACATCGACGTGACAAATTGTGATGGAGTAACCTGTATAATAACCCCAAAATTAAATGTTTTTAGTGTAAAGGTTGTAAACTAAGATATCAAATGGAGAAATTATGCAACGCGGAATAAGCCTCCATCAGAGCCTGTATAATGTGTCCCTGCCTGCTCTGTGGAGATTATTTTACACACTTCTTGTCTTTCAGAATGAAAATTGCAGACATCAAAGCATCTCAAGGTATCCAAACATGATGCAAAGTAATTTCTGCTGTCTCAAAAATACAAATACAGAGATGCAGACAAAACCCTAGATGAGAATAGTGGAGGAGGATCAGAAACGTGTTCAGAGATGCCGCTTTAGACAGTTCATTTCAGCCCTTTGCATTTTGTCCGTTGGTTCATAGTTATGGGACAAATTTAGTCTAACTTTCAGGCTTACACAGTGTCTCTAAGACAAAAGTTGGTAAGTAAAAGTATCCTGACTTCTTCTGGCTCATTAAAATCATCCGAGTGCAGACTTTCATTAACCTCCTTTACAATGAGTGGGGAGAACAGAGAGGCATCATATTTCAACGTCGAGTCAGAGCTGCACTCTGAGTGGAAGGCAGCTCCAGCTGTACAGCTGCTGCCGACGTGGCAAGGAACATGTCTGCCTGAAACTGGAGGCGTTCCCAAGCTTCTGTGTGGGCTGAGCCAACCCTGCCCTGTCAACGAACAGCTGCCCACAAACATAGTCTGCGTCCTGCTATTTTCTTTCTGATATATATAATTTTATGAAATCAAAGCGGACGTGCCACTTAAATCTCATACACATTAACTAGAGTTTAGGAAAGCAGCCCCGGTTAAGAGCTGTTAACCCTGTCTCTGTTTGTTGTTCCTTCTGCACAGGCTGCTGCAGCTGCTTTTGGAGACTGACAGGATGTGGATGACAAACATTGTGGCTTTTTGTCTGCTGGCCCTCGTGGCCTCTGCAGAGGAGAAGAAGCTGAGCAGCCACGCCACCACGCTGGCTGATAGCAGCGCCAATCTGGCCTTCAGGTCTGACATCCATACATTACTGGTTTTTTTTTTTAATGTGTTTATTAGGTGCACTTTTTGCTGAAGCATTCTCCCTTTTTTGTTTCTTTTTCCTGCAAATAATATTTCTTGTGATTTTGATTCAGGCTCTACCACAACATGGTAAAGGAGAAAGACGCGGAGAACATCCTCATCTCTCCTCTGGTGGTGGCCTCCTCTCTGGGATTGGTGGCTCTCGGTGGCAAGGCCTCCACCGCCTCCCAGGTCAAAACCGTCCTCAGTGCTGACAAACTGAAGGACGAGCATCTGCATGCAGGCCTGTCCGAGCTGCTCTCTGAGGTACGCAGAACAATATGAAATAATGAGACCTTATTATGATAAGAGGACCCAGCATCAAACTACACCCCCAGTACTTTAATATAGTGCTCAAATGTCACCGTTTATACGTTGCCCCTTTCCCAGGTGAGCGACGCCAAGACACGAAACACTACCTGGAAGATCAACAACCGCCTCTATGGCCCCAGCTCCGTCTCCTTCGCTGACGATTTTGTGAAAAACAGCAAGAAGCATTACAACTACGACCATTCAAAAATAAACCTCCGAGACAAGAGGAGTGCGGTGAACTCCATCAACGAGTGGGCAGCCAAGGTCACAGATGGCAAGCTGCCGGAGGTCACCAAGGATGTGCAGAACCCAGATGGAGCCACGATTGTCAACGCCATGTTCTTGAAGCGTGAGTATTAATAGTGTATTTTATTCATAACTGAAACGCGTGGAGATGTCAAAGGGTTGTGCGGATGTGTAACCAAGATTTTTTTGTTTTTGTCCCACAGCTCACTGGGATGAGACGTTCAACGATAAAATGGTGGACAACCGTGTTTTCCTGGTTACCCGCTCCTTCACCGTCGAGGTTCCCATGATGCATCGTACAGGTGAGTTTCCCGAACGTCTCTCCTCCCGTCCAACAAGAATGCAAACAAGAAAAGACATCTGATCTGTCTGCTCTCCGCAGGTCTGTATGACTTCCACGATGACACAGAGAACGGCATCTATGTGCTGAGCATGCCTCTGGGCCAGAAGCAGGCCTCTATGATCATTATCATGCCCTACCTGATGGAGCCCCTGGCACGCCTGGAGAAACTCCTGACCAGGAAGCAGGTGGACACCTGGATCAGCAAGTCGGAAAGCAAGGCTGTGGCCATTTCCCTCCCCAAAATTGCAATGGAATTTAGCCACAACCTGCAGGTAAACGGTGGCGATTGGATGGTTGTAACAATGTAGCACATTTAAGAGTCAACCGACAGCCCTTTGACTTGTCGCCGTCTTTTCCAGAAACATCTGGCTGAGCTTGGCCTGACCGAGGCCGTGGACAAATCCAAGGCTGATTTGTCCAACATCTCCGGAAAGAAGGACCTCTACCTGTCCAACGTCTTCCACGCGTCGGCCCTGGAGCTGGACGTGAAGGGAAACCCGTTCGACACCAGCATCTACGGCTCTGGCAAGCTGAGTAATCCCAAACTTTTCTACGTAGATCACCCCTTTATCTTCCTGGTGAAGGACAACAAGACCAACTCCATCCTGTACATCGGCAGAGTGGTTAAACCGAAAGGGGACAAGGTGCGCGATGAGCTATAATGTTAGTGTTATGAATTGTGATGGGTGGCTTTTGTTATTTCTGAAACGGTGGCAGGAAAGTGTGTTTGGTATGACCTTTACCTCATGAGCACATTTCAATAGGCAACCTGTGGACTGAGCTCACTGCGTCAGGACGCACTAAACCTTCCCAGGGAACAGTTCTGTTTGGATATTAGGTCTCAGCCTCAAGACCCCTTGCATTGAATAATGTCCTCAAATCCAAATATTTGCTTCATTTAAAATGCAGACAACACACTTATATTAAGTAAGTTTTCTCGACACCCTGTTTTTGTCACTATTGCTTCGGCCACAAACCATGCGCGTTTACTTTTATCCTCTTTCATGTTTAAAGAAGAAAGAAATGTCTCTTTCCCTTCACAATTCCAGTTTTCTTTCTTTTCTTTTCTTTTCTTGTTTTTTTTGTTGGCCTTCAGTCTGCACTGAATTGTTTCCCCTGGTGCTTCATTCATATCCACTCGCCAACCACGTTGTGCCATTTTGTCACTGTATTCCACCAAGAAGCTGTTGAAATTTTGTATCATGTAATACAGTCTTGATTTTTCAATAAATAATAACAAAGAGGATTTGTGTGTGTGTGTGTGTGTTGCACATCACGTCTGAGTACCATCCAAGCTGAGTTGATAGAGTCTTCTGGAGCGTTGAACAGAGGAATGTGAGTTATCGAAAAGGACAACAATCTTTCCGGTTGGCTGGAGGTCAAAACAATCCTCCCAGATCTGGAATGTAGGGGTTATTGCTAATCTGGCACAGACAAATGTTTGTGGTTCATTTCCCCCAACACAACTGACCTAAATAATAAAACCAGCGGGATCTTTGCTGGGACGGCCCAAACAGAGAAAAAGCTCAGGAGTGCAGGGTTCTCATGGTGAGTGGGAATCTTCTATCATTTCAGCAAATAAAAGGGCTCAGTGTGTTGAATAGAAATAATCAAACTTCATACAGCCAAAGCCTTATTTTAACACTTTTCATGTATCGTCAATTTCATCGCAAATTTAAAAAACAAACAATGGGAGTCTTCTCTCTGACAAAATTATGTAACCCCTTAAAGACACATACATAATGCCTTCTGGGTTTCTGTGTAAGAGCTGTAGCGCCACCCTGTGGTTGCACAGAGGACAATGACTGGTTACTCTGTAAGGAAGGCCAACTGATGAAGATGTTACAAATTAATTATTTATTACTTAATGACGTCTTATTTACACACACTTTATGCTTTGCAGTGCAGTAATACAGTACAAGACAAACAACAACAACATATAAATTACACAATATACATGTTTCTGACTCACCGCTGTTGTTTTGCACACCAAACGTGAATTAAGCTGCTCCTATAGTCAACATTAAGATGATGAGATGCAGGGGATTATTTGTGTTGTAGAAAGAAAAAGAAAGATTTGACTAAATAAACTTTGGGTTTGTGAGTATTTTTACTCCGATGCTTGGATTCTTAAGAGTTGATCTTAATTCGAACACTAAATGATTTTTTTTAACAGGTGCACAGCTTTCAAACACATTATACAGTTCCAATTGTGATGAACCTTTATGGATTTGTGTACAAAAGTTACTCTGATATTACAGAGGGATATTTAATTATGGGGCATTTTGGTTGATGTAATAGATGAAATATGTGAGCATCAACACAGAGCTCGTGCTCTCATATTGACACGCTAAAGAGAGTTTATAAACGTGTTAGGGTGAAAAAGAGTTGTTTTAAATGTTGAAAAGATTGCCTAACAAATCATTTGCCTATCACTTTGTGACTATAACAGAAAATAAAAATAAATCATGATCTTGATTACCTTTGTTGCATTTTCATGACCCCTTTCATTAGTGTAAATAAAAAGGTGACAGCTCAAAAAAAAAAGAAGAAAAACTCTAATAATAATTAATATGATTTAATTATTATATTTCTTTCTTTTGTTATTTTATACAATAGCAGCCTTTGCCCCCCAACTTCGGAGGAAAAATAACAATTAATATTCAGCCATAACTAAGTAACATCCTCAGCCCCCACCACGACTCAATCATGAGCTCTCATGAGCAAACTAAAAAACAGACATTATCACCAGAAAATGTAACATTTCATTTTGAAATAGGCGTTCGGGGCGTTCAATCTTTCCTGGCGAGTGAACCTCTGGTTGCCCTGAAATAGGTGACCACTCAGTGGCCGGTGAGTGCAGACAAGGAGTGTGTGAGTGCGTCCTTCATTAAGGAAGCGGTGCACCTTCCCTCTGCGCTGCTGGCAGCAGGTAATGCGACAACTCTCATTACATTAGCACCGTCGCGTTCTGCTGCGCTGGCTGCAGGCAGATTAGCCAGTCGATGGACAATCCTCTTAAACAAGTCTGCGTTAAGCCACAGTGAGAGGATGGGTGGTGCTCTCTGTCCTCTGCCTGCCCCCAGCTCTTTGTCTCTTTCTCCGGACGTGTCCTCCTCTCTTCCTCTCCTCTGGTTTTTTGCTTCTTTCACATCTCGTCTTCTCGTCCTCTCTGTTCAGATCTTTTTGTCCACCTGCCTGTTGGCCTTGCGAAAAAGGGTCTTGATCTCCTCTGTTACCATCTCCTGCCAGTTGTCCCTGGTAAATACAGAAGATGGAGGTCAGACCAATGTTGTGTTTTTCAATGACATTTGTTTTTAGGCAAAGCGCTGGGATTCAAAGGCGTAACATCACCATGCAAAACGTGCCACAAAGCGGAAAAAAGAGTGAGAAACAAGAGCCAGCCAGCCACAAAGAAAGTGAATTAAACAAAGTGGGCTTTCCCCAATCTGCTTAATAAGATGTAGAAGATGATAAGATCAAGAGATTAATGAGACTAGTAGATCACAGATTGGGTAATCAACGAGAGGGGTCAGACTCAGAGGTTGCATTTGGTCACATTGAACTTTGACGGTAACATTTCCACAACACAACACCAGCTGGCATGCAGGTCTCTACCTCCCAAGTTTGGACTAAGAAGGTCAAGCTTTTTTCTCAGCTTTCTTTCTCCTGTACTCAGCTATGTCCTCAGGTTTCAGCCCGTGATTGTCTTCCCTGAAGTAACATTCAGATGAGAAAATGGGATCTGGTCCAACTCATACCAAGTGAGATTTTGTAATCCCTGAAATAATTTGTACTTTCATCCATACAAAAGCTCTTACCCTGGTTTGATCTCCGGCGGTTTTGGCAAAGGCTTCGCAAAGTTTGTTTTCCCTACAAGCCAGTATGTCTCTTCAATACCTTTACCCTGAAACCCCAAAAACAAGGCATTATTAATAGAACCTGAGACTCCCGTAATATATTTGTCTACACAAACCAAATACTGAGGTTATATGTCTGTAGACGTTACCTTCAGCTCCGTCTTGCCCCTGACATCTATTTTGTAACCCTCATTTAGAGAATGGAGGATCTTCACAGTGCTCATATTTACATGGATTCTATAAGCTGACGGACAAAGAGAAGAGACAAAGGCATGAGACCAGATACAAAACAACGAGGCCACACAACAAAGTGGTGCGGGGGAGGTGTGCAGGGAAACTCACGCAGCCCAGTGGATTCCATACGAGAGGCAGTGTTGACGGTGTCGCCGAAGAGGCAGTACCGAGGCATCGTCAGACCGACCACCCCGGCGACGCAGGGCCCTGGAAACACAACACAAACAGTGATGAATTGATCTAATGTACGGGGACTGCATTGGACAAAGTAAAAGCGATCGGGTTGAGTCGGCTTCACTTTGTTCTAGCCGTACGTAAATGTAAACAAGCCCCAAGGCCAGAAGAGCCGCGTGGAGGCAACAGCTTTGAATTTCATATTGAGCACAAGATGGAGTCAACTGTCGGAGACGGAAAACATTACAAAGTACAGTTCATAAACATAAATAAATAATGTCGACGTGGCATTCAGCTGAAATAAGCCCCTCATATTCACTGTGGTGGAAAACGCTGATGAAGCCTTTGTACTTTCTCACCCGAATGGATTCCGATGCGTATCCTGACGGGAACGTCTGGCATGTGCCGCATGTGGAAGGTTCCCACTGAGCTGAGGATGTTCAGAGACATGTTGGCAATCTCGGCAGCATGCTTGTTGCCGTTTTTCTTTGGCAGACCCGATGCCACCATGTACGCATCACCGATGGTCTCCACCTAGATAGCGGTTACGGGGCACACATCAGTGTGTGTGTGTGTGTGTGTGTCTTGCGTGTACTGGTTGTGTACCGCGGACACATGCCGTCCGTCTAAATTCAGCGTGCGTCATTAAAAATATCGAGCAATGTCCTCTGACCTTGTAGACATCGTGGTTACTGAGCACGGCGTCAAACAGAGAGTAGAGGTCGTTGAGGAGGTCGACCACCTCGATGGGATCGCTGAGCGAGGAGATGGTGGTGAAACCTACAATGTCGCTGAAGTAGATCGTCACCTGGTCAAAGTACTCTGGCTCCACGGTGGCACCGGTCTTCAGGGCCTCCGCCACAGAACTGAAGACGGCCAGAAACGTTACAATAACCCCATAATCATAATTTCCTTAAGATAAGGTTTTCCTCTGTGTGTACAAACTCACGGTGGTAGCATCTCTGACAGCAGTTTTTCTGTCCTCTGTTTTTCCACCTCCAGCTCCTCTGTTCTCTCTCTGATGAGGTCCTCCAGGTTGGAGCTGTACTGCTCCAGCATCCTCAGCATGGAGTCAATGATGTTCGTCTTCTTACCCTTGTTGATGATCTTGAACTGCTCGAGCAAATAAATAGAGAATGTCGTTAAGCCATTAAGTGGTTACATTTGAGAAGGATAACAATTGTAAGGTCGGAGACTAAATACGGCCACGTGTCTCCAAAAAGTGTACCCTGTCAAAGATCTCATCGAATGTCGGTCTGCGTTCAGGCATTTCGCTCCAGCACTGCTTCATCAGCTGGATACACTCCAGAGGAGCCTGGTCTGGAGCCACAGTGGGGCGGCACATCGGAGGAGGCTTCTTCACCTTCCGGATGATTTCTGGCGAGCGGACAGAAGAGATCGCGTTTTTAAAATAAAAAATGTAGTAAATACATCGGAGACATCTTCTTGAGAGATCTACACATTTGTCTGCTTTCTCTCAACTCTGGGATACCCACCCGCGGGCAGTAGACCCAGCATGCAATATGGCGACCCTCTGACCACCACCTCTTGGAGGATGATAGAAAAGCTGTACACGTCTCCCTTGTAGGTGCCTTTGCGCGAGTTCGCAAGGTCCCTTAAGAACTCTGGAGCTGTCCAAAATAATTCTGAGTGAAAAAGAAAAACGTCACTGACAACTGTAATGAATGCATACCTGCATTTTTTTTCCAGAGCAGAAGGTACCTTCAGGTGGAGGTTCTTCTATAGCCGCTTTCTGAGACTCCAGCAGCTCATTGAAGCCATAGTCTGTAATCTTGAGGACAAAACGCCCGTCTACCACACAGTTACGAGATTTTAGTCTGCCGTGGGGGAAGTCTCTGTGGTGAAGGTATTTTATACCCTGGAAGCACAATATGTTCAACAGTGGAGTTAATCCAAAAGGGAAATATCAACAAGCTGGATATCGGCCACAGCCGGCGGACAGTTGTAATATCGTGCACGTCGGCGCTTACCTTGATGAGGTCGAGCAAAAGCGAGGACTTGAACATCCAGTCTAATTTCACGTCCTCGTTCCTCAGCAGGTCCTGCAGACTGCCCCGTGAGCAGTGCTCCGTCACCACCGCGAACATGGAGCAGTCCATGAAGAAGCCGAGGAACGGATTCACGTTCTCGTTTCTCAGGTCTCTCATCTGCGTCGATGAGAAGATGGGGGTAAAATAAGTTGTTGTTTCGATCGTCATAATACCACACTAGCTTTTAACTGTGTTTTTTTTTTTTTTTTTTTTACAGGTGGTGACATGGTGGTTGCTCTACCTTTGTGAAAATCCTGGTGGAGCTTTGCTTCACTTCTTTGAACTGCCCCTCTTCAAATTTCTTCAACCACACCCAGTCGCCCTGTGAGGGAAGCCATGTTGTTACAGTGGGGCCAAACCGTTGTATTGTTGTCCACCTAAATATGTATTAAACTATTATAGATACGCGTTTACGCTCCTTTTACTTCCAATAACCATTTTGCCTGTTCATCCATCAAACCACAATTTTCATGTGAGAGATTTTCTTCCGATTCCTGATTTAAAAACTAACCTTTTTTGCTTCACAACGACACCCGTCCCTCCCTCACTTCCATACTCACTGCAACGGGTGCAATGCCTCTCTCCGTGTTACGTACCTCGTAGACAGCCACATTGGTGGTCTCTTGAGTTGCAGTCTGAATGCTGTTCACAGAGTGCTCTACAGATTTCTCCCCTAGAGTGCTCTTCGACTCGTTCAGATCCTCTAAAGTGATTTTCTGTGGGACGTCAAACAGCGGGGGAAAGATTTGATAGAAATGAGTCCCGTCTGGAAGACATTTCACTTTGTAAATGTGCACAATTTCTCATATTCATGTGTTATGTCCAAGAGATGCGGGAAAAAACATGGACAACAGATTTAAGTGCTAAAAGGTTGTTTTGTGTTGGCGGCTGAGAGACGGTGACGCTGCTTACCTTTTTGCTAAGCTGAGGATTGATAAAAGTGAGGTCCTCTAAGGTCAGGAGGATCCGATTCGGACCTTTGACCAGCTGGATTTGTTGGAATCTCCTCCTGCCAATGAAATTTAGATAAGAAAATCTGCTCCATCGATGGCACCTAAGATCATCTTTGGGGCCAAAGACACATGAACAAGAAAAGCTTGTTCTTTCATGAGAGCAACTTCCAGCTTAAAGTCATACAGGAAGATATTGAATGAGGGTCAAGACTTGACTTTTGATATCAGTTATCAAGTGTGTATTTTTGGAAAATACATTCATATGATTTCAAAAGTATTGCTAAAAGTACTTTGAAAGAGAAGACTACTTTATTGATTTATTTTCCTTCGATGATGTCTGTGCTGACTGCTTTCGGGACTTCTTTCTCAATCTTCCTCTCTCATTCTCAACCGTTATTGTGCACATCACACAATACAATGTGTGACGGCATCTTCTTTGTTCTTCTTAGTGGAAAAGACAGAGTAAAGTACTGGAGAGAAACACAATGTTACATTTGTTTGACTTGAAAGAGAACTGTACCTGATGTAAAGACTTATAACGAGCCCTATTATCGCCAGAGTGAAGATGACGGCGAACACCACTATGATGTAGGTGACCTCCACACCTGAGGAAGACAACAGGTAACTTGATGTTGAGGGGAAAGGTATACGGAGAACATGCCAAATAACTGTGAGGACTTGCATCTGTACATCTCTATGTTCACCGATATTCATTACCTCCCGTGCACAGGGCATTCTTGTCAAACCAGCAGCTGGAGTCGGACGGCGGAGGATATCCTCCGGGAAAATTAATGGACCTCCCGGCAAAACGAAGCTTTCTGGACGTTAGGTCCAGCAGGTAGGTCTGGTACAGTTTGCTCCCGCTGTTGTCAGAGTCCAGGATGACGTAGCTGGTCTTAACGTCCCCACTGGTGTCCACCTTAACCTTCTGGTTGAAGCCGGTGAACGTTGTGTTCTTTGTGAAGTACGCCAGGTTAGAGCCGGACAGCCGCATGCCTCCTCTCCTGGTGTTGTGGATGGACTTGGCCAGCAGGTAGATGCTGTTATAGATGGTTCCAAAGAGTGGGTTAACCTGCAAAAAGCACAGGAAAAAACAAGAAGTTCACTACTTTAAATCATCCTCTCTCGATATGCTGAGCAACAAGTTGTCACAACCGTAACTTGTTGGTATCTACAGGGTAAATATGGATAGGCATTATACAATGCACAAAGTAATGAGCAACTATTTGAGTTTCTTTTCTTTGGGGGGCTGTGGTGGAGGGATAGAAACAGAATGAGTGAACCAATAACGTTATCAATGTCCTCGTGAGTTTTAAGACAGCCTCGGGTTCTATACCTCCTCTGGCTCCACGGATAGCGTTATCTCCTCACTTCTCTGGGCCGACGCGAACGCCTCGTTGAAGGACAAAGGCTCCGAGGCCATGGTGATGGTGAGCACAGCGTCATAGGCCTCCCGCAGCCTGCTGTCGTTTTGCAGGGGGAAGTAGGAGACGTTGGTGTAGGGCACGCTGTAGTAGAGGGTGTCGTAGGGAACAAACACGTACTGCCCAGATGTCAGGCCCATTTCCTGCGCTTTGAGAAGAAAAGTGGCCTGCTGCTCCCCTCCAAACAGGATGGAGTGCATGCACATGATGATGACTGAGACAGAGGAGGAAAAACACAGTGGGGTTTTGTGAAAAATGTTTGTTTGATGGACAATTATAGAGCGATAACGCGACTGAACTCAGTATCATAATGATTTAGTGTGTCAGTCGGTGTCAATTGTGGAAAAATGCAGCATTATACTCGTAATTTGCTCCCAAGAGGACTGACCGTAATATTCTCCAAAAGTTAACAACATATCTACTTAACTGAGTGACAGGAGTAATTGTACTTTGTTTTTAGCTCTTTAATTCATAGACAAACAATGGAGAGGTGACACAATTGTCACAGCGCCCTATTTCATATGTTTCCAATAATTCAGTTTGACTGACCAAACCTTCGATTGCTGTCAAAGTGCTCTGTAATCAATCCTCCTGTCAGCTCCACACACTCTAATGAAGGCACAACAAGTATTGATTAAAACAAACTAATTAAGTTAGGTGTCAAATTAGCTTCCTGGTGGGACGGTGGCATTTTGCAGTTATGCAAGTTGTTCACCTGTGACGTAATGTTGCCCATATTACAGGTGTTAAACAAAATGACTACTTAATCAGTAATTGGTCATACCTGCTCTGGTATCACTTCAAAGTGTAATACTCGGACATGTCATGACTCATTGGCTCCTGTGACTCACCCCGGACCTCTCCCGCAGCCTGGATCTTCTGCAGTGTGCTCTCCACTTCCGTCTCATTCAAACCGATAGATGTCACCAGGCCGACGGGAAGCCCCCTGTCCCTGAGAGCGAGAGCCACTCTCCCAGCAGTGTCCCTCCAGATGTCCTCATTGGACGAGACCACCACGACGCTGGCCCACCTGAAGTGTCTCAACACGGCGAACAACACCTCGGTGGGGAACGGCACGGTCCGGGCGAACGTCGGGTACCCTATGACCCGGTCCAGCTCGTAGTTGACGCAGCCGTAGGAGAAGATGGCCTTCTCCCAGTTCTTGGCCAGCAGAGAGGCCGCGACACAGTATCCCGGGTTGTTGGGTCCCACGAACGCATCCGCCATCTTCTCGTAGTAAATGAACGCCGTGAGCGCTTTGGAGGTTTCGCAAGGCTCCTGCAGGATGATGAAGTCCATCGTCAGGCCCAGATCCAGACTGAGGTCTCCGTTGATCCTGTTTACGGCGAGCCTGGCGGCCGCAGAGGGCAGCGCCCTGTAGTACACGGGGTCGCAGCTCCAAGGGCCCAGGACCCCCACTTTGAATATTAAACAGCGGACACAGCAAGGGAACGTCAACACTCCGACGAGGACCCATAGCAGAAAGTTATAAAAGGGCAGTGTCGTTATATGTGGTCTGCTTCTAATGATGGGCACACACGGATGGCTGGACTCCCACAGCGCCCCTCTGAAATGCGGATGAATATGTTGCATTGTCCTCCCAGGGTGTCCAAGGCGGTGGATATGTGTGTTCCCTATTGGACTATCAATCAGACCCGTGGCACCTGCGAATGCAGGCACGAATAAAACATGTTTTTAATTCTTTCAATAAATATATATATTCACGAGTCACAATGAGTTTAAAACAAATGAATTACTTGCCGTTTATTTGGTGCCATGTCAGGACAGCTTCGGGGGACGACGAGACAATCTCACACGTGTCCTCTCGGATCTACTTTTCTGTATCCCACCTGAACCATGTCCGGAGAACCTTCCCTATTCACCACCGAGGATCGGCGGTGTCGGCCCGGCGCAGACACAGCATAGTCATTGTGTTTTGGATTACGGGCTGAAAGGTGACAAGGCAAAGAGAGCTCGTGCGCTGCGTCTGTCGTGTTTTGGAGAGGACTTCAGCACCCTGGAGAGCTACTTACGTCCCGCAGTCAGGGCCTCTGAAGGCTCCCGTGACGTTTCCACAAAACACTGTTGTTCACGGGATGCATGTCCGGAGAAAAGGACAGAGGAAAATCACGCCTGGCCTCAATATAGTCCAAATAATTTTTTGAAAAAAAATCCAAAATGTGAGCAACCTTTCTTCAAAAAGTTGATGTTTGAAATTGGAAGAGCCGTTTGATTGATATGTATTATCAATATAGGAGGCCAGTGTCAGCTACAGGCCCATTCAATCAAATCCCTCCGAAGTGACCCGGGGCCAAAACGTAGGTGTTACCGTCTAATCCATTTTCAGTGAGGCACAATGTAAGAGGATTGACAGGAGGCCTTAGTCTAGTCTAAAAGCCTCCACTGGAGAGGCTACAGGACCGCTCGCCCATCACTTACTGTATAGAAGTATAGTCACCAATAAGTCAATTAGTCACCCATCTATTAATAAAGTTTATGATGATATACAAATGTAAATGTCATAAAAATATAGAAGAAAAAAAAATCCTCCCATAGCCTCGACCTTTACCTGTAAATACAACGTTATGATTAGTAAACAAACATTTTCTGATGTGTAGAGCGGGGTCATTTGTCTCGCCCTGGAGACGCCTCAGCCACATTGACACCTGAACCGTGCTTTAATTGGTTTAATATGCCTGCAGATGATTAAGTGGATTTGAACCCTGGTGGTGTGCTGGGTAATTAAAGATAACGAAGGGCTCTCCCTGTGGGTCCCCTGAGGTCTGCTGCCCTGTTTTGCCTGCGTCAGTGTTTTCAGCTTTACAAAAGACTTCATCAGGTGAAGCATGCCTTGCCTGGCAAATGAGTCCAAGTACAGCTGGTTGCCACAACACCAACCATGGATGAGAGCGTTGAAGGCCAATAGGCTGCAGAGGATGACTTAACAGAACCATATCATGCAGGAGTTGGGAGTAAACCAGTGATCAGTATCACGCAAACAGACAAAAAAAATAATAAATTAAAGAGCTATCATTGAAGTGATAAACACTTTACCAAATCCTTAGCATATTACCTTATAAATAATAACCTTAGGATAAACTGACTTTAGTGTCTCCCTCCTATAAATTGTAAATATCTGTATTACTAGAGTTTGACCTTTTAGACTGAACCAGTAATGTTATCAATGGCTGTTAAAAGAAACTGCAGGGAAAAGAAAATGTAGGGAGAAATAATAAAAGCTTGTTAAAGGGACGGTTAATTTAAAACAAATTATGAAAAGAAAAGAAAAATACAAATTCAACAATTTTATTTCAACAACAGTTTCCACATGAAACTGCTCACAACAAGGTGTGAGGATTATCTTGATCTTAACCGGGTCATGATTTCAAACAGATCTCCTCACACCTCACACAGAAGGCCGACATCCCTCTGACCAATATCTCCCAAACTTTGCAACTCACACCAACACAATCTAGAAACCAACATCAGGCTGCAGATGCCTGCTGTTTCTGCTGTGGTGTGTGTGTGTGTGTGTGTGTGTGTGTGTTTTGAGGACATGACATGTCAAAAAACTCCCTTCAAACTTAATCCTAGCAAGCCAGTAAATAAACATTTAGCTGCAGGAATATGGTATGAAATTGTGCACATGGAGCTGGTAAGTGATTCCACCTTTGTTGACCTATATCCCACATAAGCTGATGAGCCTCTTAAACGTAACACCTTGACGCCGCTGTCCTGCATCCAGGAATAGAGGACAGAAATGACGACTCGGCGCAATACGTCCACCCAGTGAGCAGTGAACACAACGCAGCTGACGCTGCTCCGGACACCAGCTCTGTGCTTTGTATCAGACACTGTGGAATGAAACACAAGTCTCCACAAGCATAAATATATAACATGAAATACAGGATAAGTAAATGCAGCGTGGGTAAAAAATAGATAGATGATTTAAAATTATAAATATATATGATATGATAAAAAAAAAACTGAGAAGGGTGGAGAAAAAACACAAAGGAAAGACACCGGGGAACAAAAAGAAGTCACTCCGGCTTTGCATATTGATAATATATTGAAGTCTCCTCAACAGGCCTTCCTTGAACGTTGCTTATGCTACATTAAGGATTGAGAAGGTTTAACCAGTAACTTTAAGGTAATCAAATGGGATCTGTCCTATATTCTCACAACATATGACATCATTGATTCCGTTCAACAAATTAAGTAATAAAATACTTGATCATTGCAAATCCCAGGCCTATAGTGAGCATAAATTACATGGAGGTTTGTGAAGAGATTACCAAAAATTAAAGAAAACATGCTCGGACTACTGGGCAGGTCACTAGTTAGCACTGTTTGCTGTGATGCTATTAACTCTTGTAATATGGCCCCTGCACTGACCTCTTGTGTCTGTTGGTGTCTCTGAAATTGCTTCTCCGGTCCTCATTGTGCAGACGGTGACTTTATTAGAGAATGGCTGTAGCTCTGGCGCCATCTAGTGGGGAAAAGCCGTACTGTATGGTACACAGGGATAAAGGGACTGGATATCTAGCCCTCGTAACTCTATGGATGCAAATAAAAACTAACAATAACTTTTTTCTTAATGCTATTTAATATATATATATATATATAAATATATATTATATTATATATATATATATTTAATATATAAATATATATATATATATATATATTTAATATATATATATATGAATAAAATAATAATTAACAGCACGAACCAGATGAGAAGAGCTGAGAAGGTCTGTGAAATTTGCATATTTTTCTAACTTTCGGAAGCAGCTAACATCCATTACATTACCTAAATGACAGCTACCTTAAATCTCTATAGCTACAGTAATGTTCACTATAGTCGGCCTTTGGGACTTTCACTTTATAGCTTTGATTGTCACATGATATGGGCAGTGTGCGGTGACTGTGTCTGTGTCAAACTATACTTGAGGAATAAAAACTGTTCAAGCTGAATTCAGGAATAACTTAACGGGAGTGATAAGCTTGTGTGTATTAATGTCTTTGTAATGTCCACTATGGTCTAGTTTGCCTTGAGACACTCACCATCATATATCATGTTTTTCTTACACAGGTCTTGAGGCCTTTTGCTCCTTTCCTAGACTCATACTGAGCTCTGCATTCTGTCTGCCTCTGTCCCAATCTTATCTTTAGAGCCTTGAAGAATCCCAGACACTAAAACATGAAAAAGTGTGTGTATGTGTGTGCGTGGGTGTATACAAGTAGCTACTTGTGTAACACCAAATGACAAGTCAAAATAACTTCTCCTTTCTATCACAGCTTACTGTATGACATGCATTTTTACTTGACATTTTTAATTCCACATGATCTTTTTTTTCTCCTCCTTTAAAAAAATAATATGCATGTATGGATGTAGAACTGGTTGAACACTGGGATGCTCTCACGAGGAAAGCGATAGCTGAGGGAGCAGATGAAGAGTGTTGTGACAGATGTTCGCCATCGGACTCTTGACCTCTGTGTGTCTGTCTCTTCTAGAGAACTTGTTATAATAACTTATGTAACAGGGTGTAGCCTAAGGTCTCCACGGATTTGCTATGACCCATGACAATAAATGCATAACTTGGACTTTTATAGGTCGTGTTTGACTCTCCTGCAGCCAAATATTAGTCTGACCGTCTTCAATAATGTTTGGAAATACTGATAATATTATTATAGTATTTCATTTAAACACATAAGGACATGTGAAACTTTATTTTAAAAAGCCTACAGTTTTAAATGATCTACTTAAGATAAACCAGCAGAATTTGTCTATGCAAAAGTTTCCAACTACACCAAATGCTCGTCTTTGTAAAGAACCAGGGCAGAGAAGCTGCGTGCGCAGCAACAGGAAAGGTCCGGGTTTCCGTTCACACAATGTTTTTAATCAGTTTCATCAAAATATGACTTTTCAGGCCAAATGAAACAAACCGCCGAGTTGCGCAATGCTCTACTTCAGCTTTTCCTTTTCAACGTGGATTTGTTTTCGGCCTCCCCACTAGAGTGCGCACCGACAGGCAGCGTCAAAACTACCTAAAAAAACCAATTGTCCCGAGACCGGATGTTACACGCGCGGGCCTTCAAAAATAAAAGCGTAACATTGAAAAGGATCAAATCGGGACAATCTGGTCCAAGAAATGTATTCACTTTACCGAGACAGCTGCTTCAGTATATATTATTTCAACGTGAAATGTACACGTGACGTACAATTGTGGGGTTCATTCTGGACCAACGTCAACAGTTTTACCTCCAAATGAATGAAGGACGTCTCAACAGAGATATTTGCTGGCGACTAACGGGAGCTAAACAAAGTGCAAATGCTGGTTTAGTTTATTGACGAACTAGGGGGAAACCTGCATGACTTTAAAAATCACCATTAGCAGCACAACGAAATCCCGACCTGAGACGAACAGTTGGCTTCATTATGGCATTTTGTTTTGAAAAGCTACCGGCAGGAAGTGCTCTTTTTTTTGTGTACGCTGGCGGACTTGACGGTGGTAAAAAAAAGAGGAGAAAAAAAAAAAAAAACCGAGCCGAAGGAAGGCAGGACTTTATGGGGATGGGAACAGACGAGTGTGTTTCCAGCCTCCTGGCAGTTATTTATTGCGCAGACACGCAGAGGGATCCAGCAGAGCTCATGTAGACCGGCAGGACCGATTAAACACCGGGGACACGGCGACGCTGCTGGGGGGTCTGGAAAATGGGAGCGGTGAAGTGAAGAGAAAAAAGAAGAAAAAAAAGGGGGGAGAAAAAAAGAAGAAGGAAAAACGCCCCCCCCCCCCAAAAAAAAGCTGACTGGAGGAAAAGCACCAGAGTAAGTTACTCCAACTGGCGAGAAAAGTTCTGAAAGTGTGACCGTTTATTGACTTTTATTATTTATTCATTTTAAATCTCCTGCTTTTTGTCACAAAGCGTCCGTTAAATCTTCCCGTCTATCCGCGGCGGAGTTTTCGGACTTTTTACGGACCGCTGTGTGGTCAGATCAGATTTCACGTGTTTTAAGGAAACCGCCCCTGGTGTCTCGTCCGCGCTGACCGGGCGGCCCCCGCGTGTGCGTCGTCACCGCAAATTATTCCGACTCCTAAAAAGAAACTTTCCGGCGAGGGGGGGGTCGCAAACTCTCTCGAACGATGATCCACGCACGCGCTCAGTTGACATGTGGTTGCTGTGATTGACAGCTGAAAGGGGCGGGGTTGTTGTCGTCGCAAAGTTTAGTTTTTGAAGATACTTTAGAGGTGCATATGTGGTAGCCTACTTTATGTATTATTATTTTTTGGGGGGCGGGGGTATTCTTAATCCCCAAAGGGGCTGCAGTGGAGTCCTCGGCTCCCTCCGTGGTTTGCCACGTACGGCTGCAAGAAACGTGATCTGCGGAGGTGGCGGTGCGGGGCATGGCGGTGGTTCACCCGGGGTAACACCCGGTCCCAGGTGGGGACGACTTTTGTGATGTAGGAGGAGAACGCTTCCGGAAGAAAACACTCGTTTGATGGGATGGATTCGGGCTGTTTGAGAGAAACAGTGGTTGGTAGAAGGATGCAAGTAAAATAAAAGCAATACTGTGATTTAAAAAAAAAAATAATAAAAAAAAATATATATATATTATATATATATAATTATATATATTATATATATATCAAAGAAATATGGGCTGATTATAATCTTTTGCAGCCATTGTGTATTGTCATAATATTTTGTGTTCAAGCCACTTCATTTACTGTTTGGTAGTTTAATACAACAATGCATCACATTTTGTTAGCTAATCACAGTTTTATTTAAATGTAAAATCTTAATCCACAAAAAAAAAAGGTGTTTGATAAATGTAGCAGGGGTAAAACAGAACAATATATCCCTCTGAAATGAGGTGAAGAACAATAAAGTAGCATGCAATGGAAATACTCAAGGAAAGTACAAGTACCTCAAAACTATTCTGAAGTACAGTACTAGAAAATAACTGAGACCATTTCTTTAATGGTAATATTTGTGTCAAATGATAGGAACACACTGATACCGTACCTGGTATTGACTGGCTTATCTTAAACACACAGCTTAACAAAATGTAAGTTTATGTACCTTTTTTTGCCAAAGCCCAGCCTTCAGTTAAACTATTATATTACACTGTCTCGTTGACGAAAGTGGTCATTATATTCCAGCCATGTGGTTAGCTACACCTACAGTGAACCTTTTTAATCTCCCTTTTTCTGTAATACTGTCTTCTCTTGCTTTGCAAAATGTGCTTGAGTTTATTGATTTACTCTCACTGTAAGAGCCCCGGTGTCACAAGATCAATTTAATTCAACCTGGCTTCCTCCACCTCCAGTGTTGTGCATTAATTTGGCTTAAAAGGGATTATTGTGGCATTCATCTTCTAATTACACCATTTTCAGGCTTCATCTTGAAGATTAAATTGTGACGGCGTGGACACGAAGAATAAATCCGAACAAATTTAGGGCTAAAAATGATGTTTGACAACGATGCAAATGTATGTCTTGAATGGGAGAACTAAGTAGATATTAGTTTTGGTGCGTTATCTCTGTCTCCTGTTTTTAAATGAGCATGAATTTAGATAAAGAAAAGCCAGCTGGAAGGAAAAACAAATCTAACTTATCTGTGAAAAAAGAATTTAGATAAGCGTATTGCTTGTGGGCAATAAAAGTGGTGCTTTCATTACAGATTCCGACACATTGATTGGTTGTGTTTACACTGATAACACACATAGTGTGTGTGAGAGTTGGGCAAAAGTCTGCATGTAGTTCAGTACAAAATGGTGCCATGAAAGGCGATCTCTGCTGTTATGCATCAGCTGCGGGAGGGCCGGGGGAAACAAAGGAAACAACTTTAATGGCTGACGGTCCTCCAAAGCACAGCAGGATCCCAGGATGAAAAGCTGTGAAAAGTCTCCCAGAAAGTGAGAAGGTGTTTTTGGGGGGCGTGATTTCACAGGCCGTTGCCGATTGTCCACTCCAGAAAGGGGTTCGCAGCTCTCACTGTGTCTGATTTCGCCGTTAGCCCGTTTAGATTTATTGCTGAAAAGAGGAACACCTGGTGCAGAGAGTTGCCCCCTCACCCCCGATCCTCACGTGAAGCAACAAATGGAGCGAGGAAAGAGGGACGGGGCCGACGTGGCTACAAAAAAAAAAAAAAACGCACTGAGGTGACGAACTGCTGTGGGAGACGTGAACAAAATAAATTGTATATAAGCACTTGGTTTTACTGCCAGTTTCCCATGTTTAGTCTGCTAAACGGCTGCCCTGCGGTCTCCCAGCGAGGCGGGTCGCTTTGAGGACCGAGTTTGCTCGAGGTGAAACTAAACTTGTAATTGCACAGGAGGGCCCGAAAGGGACCTTACTTTTTATGGACGGCTAATGATGTGATGTGTACACACAGAATTAGAGTTTAGCAGTTGAAATGAGTGGAAGAGTTACTTCCCCCAAACGCATCATGCTTACGATATCTGTAAACGAATGTGTGCAGAATTCATTCATTGAGTTTTCCCCTCGGTCCTTTCTGCAAAACAAAATCCTGTTAAATTTTGTTCAGCGAGTGAAAGATTTGTCCGCTCAGCTCAATTTGACTAAAGTCTTAAAACTCGCTCGTTCCTGATTGGTCAAAAACATGCAGCGGAAGGACTCCGGCCTTCGCTGAGGGCACACACAAAACATTAGATATTAACCTTCGGAGAGTTAAAAAATGTATACACAACAAAGTGAACTTGTAACAAAGTTTTTTAAAAACTCATATATTGTTCATATTAAACGTAGATAAAAATGCATGTCTAAAAAAACTTTTATTGTCACGATTGCAGGCGACTGAGAATGAAACCACTCAGTTGATAACATTATAAGCTCATTCACTGTCGGCATTACGAGCGGCCGGTTGTAGTCGAGGAGTTCAGGGGTCAAAACCAGAGCAACACTGCACAGAGGTGATCGGCTCTAAGTAGACTTTGAGCCACGGTAATCAGTCTGCATTTGTTCCCCCATAAGTACCATGCGGTGATGTAACCTCATCCTCTTGCTTAAGGAAAGATAAATAACTAACCCCTGTTCGATATACCTGAGGGATTCAAACTAATGTTCATCAGAGGATCTAGAAAGTACCAACATGCTTACCCCTTTTTTTTGGGTGAATTTTGAACGAAAGTGCTCGTTTATTACATCAAGAAACATACGCAGTAAAGCCCTGGGGCTGTGTCTTTAACGCACACTTTGCCATGTCATGCCCGCGCCACTCGACCCATGAGTGCTTATTTATACCTGTTGCACAACTCTTAACCTCTGTCCAATTTTTTCGAACTCATGCCAGTGTTATGTGTGTTTGTGCGCACACTGCTCACGTCGCTAAAGTCGTACTGGGCGAGCTCTCTTCAGCTCTCATTCACACATAGACGGACGACAGCCGCGGCAAAACGCCTGAAAAAACACTCTTGTTTGAAGTAAGACATGCTGCATTTTTAAAACTATATTATTTCTTTGACTCCAAAGTACTGAGCCTTCTTTCTTTCTATAGACATTTTCATTTCAACGATTCATTTTTTTTAAATTTTGAAGCTTTCCCATCTGTTATTGTTTAAGATGCAGTATCTTTATTCAAATGAGAGGGTTGTTTTTATTAGTTTTGTTTGTTTGAGGCTCAGGATTTGCTCAAGGAAGTGGGCTCTTCTAATATTTTCTTCTTTTCAAGACGGGACACATATTTTTTTTTTAGGGCCCTGCTTTACAGTCATTGGTTTTTCACAACCATGCATGCTCAATTCTAGTGAGTAAACTAAGAAAGTGCAAATTAACTCTTTGATCAAAGACATTAGGTCACACCCATTGGGAAGAGGGAGGGAAATTGGGGCTGATCAAGTAGCTCGAATAAAAGCTTAAAGTCTTTTCATGAAGCTTAACAAATACCTTGAAGATGGCATTTGAGCAGGAACTGTTTGTCTTAATGTATAAAACCAGAAACAAGCTGTTTTTTAAAGAATTTGGGCACTGTGAACTCATCTGATCTGGTAATTGAGGTTGTCTGTCTGTGTTTTTGTTTTTCTCACACCGTGTTTGTAGCTCGAAAGCTACGGGAGTGGCATGTTTAAAAAAAAAAAAAAAAGAAAAAAAAAAAGGTTTCAAATGTAAATAATTGTTTTTATTCCTCTCTCCAGAGCACAATGGCACTCCTCCTGTGCCTTGGCCTGTCGCTGCTGGCCTCGGTCCAGTCCAGCGCCGTCAAGAACTGCCACCACGGCTGCCACTGCGAGGTGGAAAACTTTGGCCTCTTCAACAGCTTCAGCCTGACCAGGGTGGACTGCCGGGAGTTGGGACCCGACACCTCCATGCCCATCCCCATCCCACTGGACACCGCCCACCTCGACCTGTCCTCCAACGCCATGGGCCCGCTCAGCGACACCATGCTCGCCGGTCCGGGCTACACCACCCTCGTCAGCTTGGACCTGAGCAGCAACCTGATAACGAAGGTCAGTGTTCAGATGAGCTCCAGTGAAGACCGCTCGGTCTGTAATGAAGCTACTTAACCTTTAAGTGTTCATCGATGTAGAGAGCTGCTTATCAAGAGATGCATGTGAACACTCTGTCTGGTTTCATTTCCTTAACTCAATATTACCTGGCCACCGCTTAACTTGTAAAAATGTTCTTTCTCTTTCCATTGTCTCTCAGGTAACACCCAATGCTTTGTCTAAGCTGCGTTACCTAGAGACTCTTGACCTGAGCCACAACAACCTGGAGAGCCTCTCCCCGAGCTGCTTCTCCGGCCTGCCTCTGGTGGAAATCGACCTCAGCCACAACAGCTTCCAAGAGTTCGACATGGACGTGTTCGCTACTAAAGTTAACGGCGAACCTGTCAGCGTGGATCTGTCTCATAACAAGCTTGTGTCGGTCTCGACGACTCTGCACGGACGAGTTTTACACATCCAGAGCCTAAATCTGTCGTCGAACCGGCTGTTGCGCGTACCGAGGCTGGCGGGGCTTTCGCTGAGGTACCTCAATCTTGATGGTAACCCCATCGCAGGGATTAAGGAGGGAGCTTTCGCTCAGCTGAAAGATCTGGTTTATTTGTCCATCAGCGGCCTCCATGAGCTCCAGGAGATCGAGCCGTACAGCTTCAGGGGCCTCCAGAGCCTGCAAGTTCTTGATCTCTCAAATAACCCGCAGCTTAAGGCTCTGAGCCCGGCGGTTTTCACAGGACTGGACTCCCTGCAGGAGCTGATTTTGTCTGGCTCCGGTGTGGCGTCCTTGCCAAGTAACATGCTGACCCACCTGCCCAGTGTTAAGAGTATTACACTGGGACAAAGCATCCACTGCTGGCGGACCCAGAAACAGGGACAGTTCCACCGACAACTGGGCCAGGTCCAACACAACGAGGTGCTGAACTGTAACGTGGAGGGCATCGTGTCGTGAAACGGCGCCTTTTATTTGGAAATGGACCGCTCCTTCAGAATATACTCCCATCAGAAGTGCTTGTCGGATGGTTAGATAGTTTCAGACCCCCCCCCCACCCCCCCAACAACACTCTCCGATGTTGGATACCGATAACAAACACTTGTGATTTCCGGCACGGTCGCAGAACCAAGTTCTTAAAAGAGTATTCCTGATGCCAGAGATGTGCCTTATCTGCTTTTGATATGCAAAACCCCTTTTTTTTTTTTTTTTTTTTTGTGTGTGTGTTACTTTCACTCAATGACCTCTGTGCCAAGGTGTGCCTTTTTGGAGTATGTCTTAATGATCCTTATGATACAGACGTATCGGTACCTTTTTGGAATATACGATGGCCAATAATCCAGCATTCCACACGGCTTGGATCGATTTCTTTCTTGTATCCTAAAACGACCTTTCACGAAGCCGAAACGTTGAAGTAGTGTCGGTGCGTTATGTACATCGTTTAAAGTGGGACCATATTAAGAGCTATTTGCACTTATTCCAGTTGCAATGTTTTTTGTGGTTATTTTAACACATGACCCAAACGTCATCCAGCGCAATACCAACACCGTGTGTGCTTTTGCTCGTAATATCCACACGGAAGTTGACTGTTGACCACTATGATTTTATTATTTGACTTTGAATGTGACGAAATGATCAAAGGGGGACACAGTTGGACATTTTGGGGAAACTCTATATTTCTAGCCGAGAGTTAAATGAGAGGATTCTCGTATTTGTTTGTTCAATGTTTACGCTACAACCAGCAGCCTGTTGGCTTCACTTATTAGACTGGGATCTCTCGGCCTTGCAGAGACTTCCTGGAGTCTTTTCCATCATATTAGCTGTTGTTGTTCTTCAGTTAAACCAGGTCAGCTGCTCCCCACTCCCCTCCCCCCTCCGGTCCCATTTCCTTAACTTAATGCTGAACTTATCTACTGGCTGTAGTTTTATACTTACATGCAGACATGAGAGTGGTATCAATCTTCTTATTTAACTCCCGCCAAGCTAGCTAATGTGCGTATTATATATTATTGTATTGCACTCGTGTGTGTGTGTGTGTGTGTGTGTGTGTGTGTGTGTATATATCCCAAAAATGTGTCCAATCCAAGAACCAGAGGTCTGTAGCTGTCCGGGGCAAAGGTCTTTTCTTGTTACACTCACAAAAGGACCATTTCTTTACTTGAATTTTTCTTCTCTCGACAACCAGCCCAAACCTGACATCTTGTGCACAGTTAACCTTCATGCTCCGTTTAAGTGTCCAGCCGTTGAAAAAAGTAGGTCCACAAACCCTCCGACACGGTGTTATGTTTGTCTTTTGACGTTACCCAACGGGAGCAAACAAGCCGTGACCACGTTGACCGGTAGTTTGTTTTGACCTGCTGTCAAAAAGCGATGTCCAGTTGAACAAGACAACTTTGTCATAGTTGGGGAACTGAGTGATGCCAGGGTCCGTTGGTAAACACCGAGCGGCGCTGTGCCGCCGCGTGCTACTGCATTCCTGCGGCGTTGGTGTGGATCGGCCTCGAGACTGCGTGTTGGGGTTTGTGAATGTCGGCAATCTGTGAAGGCCTTTTTTAGTGTTTTCTGGTTGTGCGGTTTTAAAGGAAATCCAGTTGGTTAATTGAAAGTCAGATGAGCCCAGTTATTTGTATGTATGTAACTATATTGTATATAACTTTATATATATATATATATAACTTTATATATATATATATATATATATATATATGAATCATATGTGTAATAAATGGACTCGTGGTTTGAATGACGTATGTGTTGTCCTGTGTGATGTGTCAACAGAGGAGCACAAATGCCAATATTGCGTCAGCATCGACACTATTTAACACGTTGCCAGTGAACTGGTTTTACAAAGCGGCGTGTGATTCGAATATAAGCTGACGCAGAGCAGGGAGTGTCTCTCTCCAGGAAAGAGGAATCTCAGTGGTTTGCCCACGCAGCGCTTTCTTTTTACTGCTCGGCTGCTTGTTGCGTTTGAAGGAGGTGACTGAAGGAGGCGAGTAAAGACGTGTGTGTGTGGGGGGGCAATGAGACAGAGGAGACATTATTCCTTTTCTGTGACACATCTTTTAAACTCCAAGACACACACACACACACACACATACACAAAAAAAAGTGTCTAACGGTTTTTTTGTTCACAGATTGCACCATAATTATACTGTACATGTTATATCCTGAACATTGAGTGTGGGAAAATATGTTTCAAACAAAGGTCACATCTTTCCAGTTGTCTTACGGGTCTGAGTTAATCGAGGTTTATGTGTCGAGTGCAACTGAGGTTGCTTCGAGTTGGTCGGAGGCCGCCGCAGGGCTCTTAGCGGATTGACTCCATTGCACCAAAACACTTCCAGATGTTTGTGTGTTTTGTGTCCATCTCCCGAAGGGCTGGCGTGTTGACACCCGAAGGAACCTGCCATCTATCAGAAGGGCTGAGATGCACGCTCACGGCGACGCTCACGACGACGCTCACGACGACGCTGTGAAATTGCAAAGACATTCGGGGAATGCGGCAGCAAAACAAATCAGGTCACAGATCAAAAGAGGGTGACTTTTTCTTTTTTTCTTCTTCCCATTTGGTCCCACTTTTGTAGACCTTCATGTCTGATGAAAAGTCCAGTTTGAATTATGAAATTTCAGTGGCCAAGGACGCTGCGCTGAGTGAACATCGGGTCCGTTTGCCCCGAACAGTGTCCCTCTGTCTAGTCTGGGACATGCACAGATGTGTTGACATGCACACTGCATGGTGCATTACAGGCTAGCTGGGGGACACACATGAAGTTATGTACATGACAAAACACAATTTATAAGAGCTTATGATGTTTCACATCTTAAGGAAGATCAAAAAAAATCCGGAGGACAAGAGACCCTTATAGTGGATGGAGTTGACACTGAGACATGAGTGAGCCATGTTTTCAGTCAGCTGATGTCTGAAAAAAAACAAAAAGCACTATTGACATGTATATCTCATGTGCACATATCTTTGGTGTAATCTGCAGTTGGCTTTGATGCAAGCCGGAACGAGATTTAACACGATGAATATCTCTCCTTGGCTTCAACTTCATGTGCCTGTTTTTGCTTGTTCTTGTGTTGTTTTCTTTATTTTAAACACCGTAACATATATATATATATATATATATATATATATATATATATATATATATATATATATATGTATATGTATATATATGTATATATGTATATATATATATATATATATATATATATATATATATATATATATATATATATATATATATATATATATATATAAAAACAGAAACAACTTAATTTGTCCGTGCCGTTTGCTGTGTGGCAGTGTGTGGCGTGTGGGAGCGAATAAATCAAAAGGTAATCACTCGCTTCTCCGCAGTGGTTCCGCCTCTGAGATGTAATTACTTCAAAAGCAGAGGGATGCTTTGAAGTGTGTATAATTAATTCAGGCAAGCAAGAACCAGGGTGTCTTTATTAAGTGTTCTGTTCTTGCATGAACAGCTATGAAACAAATGTAACTTGACCTTCCCCGGATAGATCCTCTGGAGGATCAGGCTATCCAAGCAGCTAATTCACTTCGCTTCAAGAATGAGTCCGTACTGCTCTTTTCATTTACCGCAGGAGGCCGACACCCAGTTATGTTTCTGACAGGCCGGTTTAATAAAATAACAATCTCTTTGGAATGTAAGAGTGAATCATTGTTCCTTTTTTAAGTTGAACATGACCTATTGTTTTGTCACTGAAGCAGTAATATTGAGGTATTGATGCTCCGAATGCCCTCCGGCTTGTCGTGCTGCCGTGACACCAGACACCGAGGCGCTGTGTCAGCGAACTGCAGCTCAGCACAGAGGTTTTTTTTTCTTCTCTTTTTTTCAGACAAACAAAAGATCAGCTCAACTTGTCACAGGCGACAAAGATTTGCTTGTTTTTCTAAAGAGCTACTAAAGCTGTTAAAGTGTGTACCATTGTATTGCGTTACCACGCCTTTTGGCAAATCCTAAAGACAATCGGGCTTAAACTATGACGATGCAACACATTCATTTAGGGTTTACACCCTTTTAAAAAAAAATAAAAATAGCTTTGTTTTTTACGATATTTGCAAAAGTCTGTGTAAAGGGTTGAATTTGATGTTTATGTAAAAGAAACCTGATGCCACATTGTGGTTTAAGGCACTAGGGGGGCCCTCAGGGGTCGCTAGATGATTAAAAGGACAGCAGAAACATGTTCAGACATAACTCTATGCCTCTAAGATTAAATGAAAATCGATTTTCTTTTTAAATCACTCTGTCACAACCTAAATACATATGCAACCTGTGACAATCGGTCGCCTATAAACACTTTGTTTTAAGGGGTCATGAAAAAAGATTAGGAACCACTGATTACCTCAAATCTGGCAAAAAAAGGTCACACTTTTAAGGAATAAGCATCTCTTTTAGATGGAAGTCTATGGTGTTGATTTGCAATCTGAAAAGCATCCAAGGCACTCTGATTAAGTTCATTTTTAACTCATTTTTAATATATGGATAACAAACATCTTTCTACCCAACAAGTCTTCATTAAGGTGTAAACTGCAATCGTGACAGGTGTTGAAAATCACCCAAGAGGTCATGTGACATGTGACACACCAAAGACAGCATTTCTAAGACATGACACCATTAAAATAACAAAAGTATATTCAACTGGACAAAAAAAAATCTGTTTGTTAAAGGAGGTCTTGAGAGGGTTATCTGTTATGAATCTACGACGTGTGACGGGAGGAATGAGAGAGAAAAGCGTGACTTAGCTTGATACACTTAGCTTGTATATTCATACATAATTATAGTTATGGAAACACCACTTGGGCTACTGGTAGAATATTGTTCGTTAGAAGTTATTTTACAATATTCATTGATACAATTGATTTCTGTTAAGCATTCTAGTTGCAATTTTTAAAAACTGATGGGCCGTAAAGTGCTCTTCAATACTTTAAGATATGCAAAAGCTTTTTGTTTCCATACTATATGAATCCAAAAAGATGTATGGGGTCTTTTAACTAACTTGTTATTTTTTCTAACTTTTGTCTATTAAGTTTTAAGGCAAAGACTTCCGTGTTCTTGACGAAGGCCTTGCCTGCACTTCTTAACAAATGACCAATTATTAATAATAAAAAATGTTTAGGTTTCCCAAGAGCCCGCTGAAAGGTCTGTTGTCGACCCAAAAAGAGGAAATCTTTGACTGAATTTACTGGTCACTTTTACGACACGGCTGTATCTGCCCCCGGGTCGTATCTGGTCAGGATGACCTACTTACGGGTCAGCACAGAGCGGAGACGGACCTTCTAGGAGGAAGAAGCACAGACTGAGTCACTTTTAGCTGCTTTACAAACACTTATTCCTCCTTTTCTAGTCAGGGAAAAGGAAGATTAACTGGCAGACGAGACAAGAAGGCCAAACACAGAAGGCAACGGAAAAATAAACAGGTACCCCCAGAAGGAATGATTGATCACACGCACACACACACACACACACACAAAAGAAGCCACATTCGTCTGAACCCTTCAAACTGAGTTGAACCACGACACACTACCTGTCCGGCTCCTACAGCTCACGTTGTAAAATGAGTAAAAAAACGTGTTTGTCAAGGCTTTTGAAAGAATACAAGTTCTAACAAAAAGAAGATGCGTGTCCCCAAAACCACGTTGCTTGCTCTAACTCACACATTGATACGCTTATAGTAGGAGTATCACCCTTCTCATATTAGTAGTCCGAGGAGGGGAGTTTCCCAGAAGGAAAGGGAGACATCCTGAGACTGCTGCCCTATCCGTCATTCTCCTCCATCTGGTTTCCATCAGGAGCTGCTGGGCTTTCTCAAAAGGATCCGACATCTGTATTTACACCAAAGTGCTGTAGCGCTTGAACGGGAGGCAAACCAACAACAAAAAAGTGATGAAGGAGTGAAGTAAAATGTAGGGAAAAGGAAAAAAAGGTGAATGAGATCATGATGGTGAATGGTCTCACTAACTTCCAGATCATTCCAGTCTAGGAGCACAGATGCTCCGACCCTTACCCGCCTGGTTTTGAGTCTTGTCTGCAGGGTCTAAATCTTCCGCTCGCACGGTCAGCACATGCTCTGCAATGTATTGACCTCGCTGAACTTGTAACCGACGGATATATATATATATTAATATTCAGGGTTTTATGATCTTTTCACGCGGCTCCAGTTTGCTGCATTTTGAAAAAGGGGTTGCAAGAGTCAGATATGGTAATGATGACCTTTGACACAGGGAACAGGGAGAGGTGCCCGAATGTGACTGAAAAACCCCCGAATTAAATGACCTCTGAATCCACACGGGGCTAAAAGCGTCTCTCTTTTTGACGCTCTCTCTGTTGCACTGCTTTAGAAAAAAAAAAAGAAAGAAAAGCCCAACGTTAAGTCGATACCAAGAGGGAAGGTAGCGCCGTAGTAGCACTTTGGTAGCACTTAAATGGCTCTTACTGATAGCACTTTGTAGTTTAACTTTATTGAAGACATTGTACTTGCTTGATTCTTGTTGTTCTGAGTTTAGACTCATGGTTTAATGCACTTATTGTAAGTCGCTTTGGATAAAAGCGTCAGCTAAATGACATGTAATGTAATGTAATGCAAAAGAGTCGCTCAATTCCTGCAAACCACCAGGGAGCGAGAGACAAGAGACTGTCTTGTTCCTTTTTTTTTTTTACCACGAAGAGTGAAATCTCCTCCTCCCCTCGGTGAAAAGGTGATCCTCTCAACTGGAACAAACATACACGAGAGAAAGCTATAAATGTGACATCGGCTGTATCTTAACGTGCACCGGTGCTTCTTCCATCTCTGCAAAGCTGGATCGGCTTTCTGGCGGGCCGCAAATCTCCAAAACATTCTAAACATCAAGGTAAAGTTACAGGAAGAGGGAGGATGTTAGACCAAAGACAGCTGCATCAGTGGTCACTGAGCCCCCCCCCCCCCCCCCCCCCCACCTCAGCCTCGGGTGTTGGCCCAACACAAGAGCTCTCTTGTTTGAATGTTTCCTTTGTCACGTCCCCTCCCCTTGTTTTCAAATTGCCCACTAGCGAAACTCGCAGAATTTCTATTCAAAACGCGTGGCATACAGAAAGGGATGCATAATTTCTGACACATGCAAATGACATGCTAATCTTCGTTTTGATTGAAAAAAAAAGAAAGAAGAGCTTATGTAAAAAGACTGTTATTACTTTCAGATAAACCATCTTAGAGCTCTCTAGAGCCGGGGGATGAGCACGCAGGGTTTGCACCGCGCAAATGAGGCGGCTGCTTCACTGCACCGCAATTACGTCCGCGTGATTGGGCCTGTGGATTACGCTGCTTGGGCTCGAGGCGTCACTCTTTCCCTTAACTTCCGCTAGAGATGCTGACCTTTTCAGCAGGCCGCTCAGACAAATTCTTCGCCTCCGTGTTCCTCAAATGTTCCGTTTAAATAATTGGATAATTGTTACAGCACCCTGGAGGATGTAGATACCGTGTGTAATGGCCCTTTGCTAATACTGTTAGTCTGAATCTAGGTACGGATGTGCGGATCTAATGAGGAGACAAAGATTTCCCCTAACGTTTGTTGTGCTAATGGAGCAGAAACAAATGGTTTTCTTTAGGAACGGGTTGAGACACTTGGTGGGGAAGAGACCCGACACCTCAGCAGTGGAATATTGTGTTGATGTTGCATATATCCTGTGTATTATTACATGTTCCTCTATCTCACTTTAACCTGTCCCAGAACTGTCAGGTTAAAGGAGGAACCTTCACACACTCAAACTGATGATAGGAGCGCTCTCTAGTGGAGAAGGTGGAGAACTACATGGACATGACCCAGTTTCTTGGAAGTGAGGTGGGTGTGGTATTTTTTTCTTTTAAATACCTTTTGAAAAGCTCTTAATGAGCTTGAGTGGCAGAGTCCAGCTGCTTTAAGATTATTTGTCAAATCTGACAGACAGCTTTATTTATCCTGATCAAAAACCACACCGGTTGCTTTAGTTTCCTGACATTTTATTTAACACATTTCAACCATTTTGTAAAAAGATTTTTGAAAATACAGACCAAAATGATCACGTGTCAGACATATGACAGTACAATGACATCTGGTAAAAGCAGTGTGTTCTTACTGGTTTGAGTAAGTATATATTTCCTACAGAGTCCCATTCATGTGAAAACATACTCGATATACAATTATTTAAATGAAATATTGTCCCTCAAAATGTCACTAAATGGTACATTATTATCACTTTACGTTCAGCTCTTCAGCACACAATCATCAATTCAACTTAATGTCACTGCTTTTATTGTAATTCACAAAACTTAAAAAAAAAAAAAGAAGAATATATTAAACTGCTAAGCTCTTTGTTGAAATATTAAAGTCAGTGAAACATGTACACTATGGTCAAATACAGAGCTCACAAAATCAGACAAACTGATACGGACAAGAAACTTAACCTGCTAAGGATCTTGCTGTTTGTAGAGAAACTTGTAGTACGAATATAGAGATGTGAAATAAATATAAATAAAATAATCAAAGAAAATACATTTCTGAGGAATTTTTCCAGCACAAATTATACTGTATGACCGACAGGTGTCCAGCACTAGTACAAATAAACTTTAACAGGTCAACCCTGCATGGCTCCACTTCCTTGCTCATTCAACGAACTGCATCGTCATTTTTAACGTGCATGTTTGTTTGCATTTATGTTATCGTATGCGCATATTATAAAGTCCCCGTTGGCGGTTGCAGACCTTGTCCTCAGCAGTTGAGGATGGAGTTGGTCCTCATGATGCGAATGACCTTCCTTGAGGTGTAACTGTACTCGTACTGTATGTGTTCGTGGAAGAAATTCAAGAATCCTGAAAGACAACAGAGCGAGATAGCGGTTAGGTAAAAAAATGCATGTTTGAACCAAGCAGAACAATGTGACAATCGAGGCCTTCACCATAGCGATATGCAGCCGCGTCGACCTCGTCACCCATCCCGGGAAAATCCACCTCGATGGACCGCGGGTAGCCGCTGTCCATGGTGCCTGCTGCTTCATCGTAGCTGTGGGCGACAAATGGCAACAAAAAAAAACATTTAGTTGAAATGCAGAAATGATAGAAGATCGTGTGCTCGTTTAACGACTTTAAAACTTCATACTCATCACCACATACCTCCAATACTTCTCATCGGTGAAGAGCAGAGTTTTCCCGGTGTCCCTGATGTGCACAGCCGCATCTATTTCCCTCACTTTCTTGGGAAGACCCAGTTTGTGGATGTACTTTGGGTAACCGTCCACCAGGTTGTATCCATTCAAAGCCCACATTCGGATCCCTGTTGAAAGCACAGAGTTTTGGTCCACATCTGGTGTCTAATGACACAGTGTAATGGCAATCATCAATAAGTATGTACAAAACCCACCGCTGAATATGATGACTTGATCCTTCTCTGGGTACTCGTACGCTGCGTCCACCTTGTTGGGGAGGGAGGGCCACGTGGACTTGATCAGTGTCTGCTCAGGCTCCGGCATCTGAGAATGGAGACGCCAGTAGAATCTGCAACAGGGTGCGACGTGTTGACAAAACATTGCATTAAAATACTGATCCACAATATGCAAATCTCAGTTCGAGTCACACAATTATCAACTCTTCCGCACACGGCCGCGAGTGGTTATAAGTTTAGTCAATGAGGATGAAGAAGAGTTCATGTCAATCTAATTAAACTTGTATTATTACACACAATCACACAGCATTGTGTCTGTTTTGAAGCATAAGGAGCAGTTTGGGGTTTTCGGTGCCTTGCTTAAGGGCACATCTGGCCAGCTGCCGATCCACGCTCCATGCTTGGCCCTGTTCGGGAGCTTTGAACTGAAACAGTTCTCAAAACCAAGTCAACTGCCACCCCAAACATGTCTTATTCATTGTTTTATGTGTGTCGGCTGTTTGCATGAAACATCATGGTTGTTACTGCACCTGTCTTTGAAGATGATGGTCTCCCCTCTGAGCTCTGTGACGGCGTCAAAGCTCAACATGGGGTCACATTTGTTGGGTGCGTCAGGCTTTGGCTTCACTTTCTTTGAGTTTGGGTTTGGGCCTGCGATAGAACATTTGTTATTAATGCACAGTTCACATCATATTTCCCCTGAATAAACAAGACCTGGTCGCGGGGCGACAAAAAAAAAGAAAAGAAGCAGCGTATCACTTATGATTTGACTTGTAGATCTTGTATTTTCCCACCGTAGAGAGCTTGAATGCCTTTAATGTCATCCTCGGACAGCGGGAAGCCCGGCGTGTACGAGTAGACGGGGTACATCAGGGCGCCCGGGTCTGTGGAATGGGACAAGCCGAGGGCGTGGCCCAACTCGTGGGTCGCCACTATGAACAGGTTGTACGCTGTGGATGAAAGACATTCAGTTTGAATCATTGGGATACCGTTCAGGGACTTGTGCTGCACATGTGTGCGCGGCGCTTACCTGATGAATCTTTGGTCCACTGTTCATCCTCATCAAAGTGAGTGTCTCCTCCGATGCCCTGGCCCGGTGGGTAGGCATGAGCAAGCAATCCATCAGGCCCATCGAAGGGGTTGAAGTCTCCATGCTCTTCAGAATAAAGCGTAAGCAATTTGTTTAAAAAAAAATATTTTCAGCAGAATGTGCACTAGTGAAATTCGGAGCATGTGATTAGCAGATTCAGTGTAGAAATTACATTATTAATTATTAAGTAGAGGAAATGCTACAGTTTGTCAGAATTACCTTTACTTCCAAAACTGATCATAATGTCAGCGTTGCCGACGTGCAGCTTCTTAAAGATCAGAGGGGTGACATCAGACCAAATGTTCAGTGCTTTGCGGATGGCTCTGTCTACATCAGACTTCTGCAGATCTGGTGTATAATTCTCTATCCTGCAACATCAGGGGATTCAAGTGAAGGAAAAGGGACTGAGTAAATGACGCTGGTGTCCACTGTCTGCGCAGTTCAAATACTTTCATTTATCATACTCGTTATTATTGCAATGCATACCTGAATGTGACATTGTTGTTCGGCCACTTGAGGTGTCGAGGGAAGTGGTTGTACTCCCCGACGTCCGGGACGCCACAGCGGGCCTGTTTCATCAGCTCCAAAGTGTTGTCGTCCAGATTCCCCGTCACCTTCAAGGAGGCAGAAGAGGTGGAAAGAAAATATGTTACACGGGTATAACTCAAACCCAATTTACCCCTCCCCTCCAAAAAAAAGCTTTCCAATAGAAAAAACTGTTTTAATGTAAACCTATACTTAAATGTTATCTACACTTCCACATTTGCACAAAAGGAGCATACAATAAAGATGCTCCTCAAGCTAATATCACATTAAAAAGGTGGGCATCAAGGTGCACCACCAATATCATCAAAAACCAGCTGCTCGTTGACTTTACCAGTATGGGATTAATAATACGCTCACCTTGAGTTTGAAGAAGCTCTGCATCTCGCTGATCTTGTCCTCAAAGGCACCTGCGGACCTCTGTCTACCTTGGAGACCAGCTGGGAGGTCATAGAACCGACGGAGGTACTTCTGTGTGTTGAAAGAGAACAGAAGCTGGATGACGTTCATAACAAATAGACTCAGGATTACTTCATAATAACACTGTCTGGAGGTTTTTTTGTTGTTTTTTTTTGGCAAAGAAGAAAAAAAACAACACTTGGAACCAGTTCACAAGGTTTTTTTGTCTGAATTAGAGAGCTCAGATCTTACCTCCGCTAAAAGCCAGCTGTCTTGGTCCCCGGACGGCAGAGGCAGAGCAAAGGAGTGGGCGACCAGCGCCAGCAGTAGGAAAGCTCTCATTGTTGTTGCCTTCGTGTTGTCCAAACCAGTCATTGGCATCAAGAAGCTCTAAGCGGTATTTATAGTGTTTTGGATCCACTTTTTTTTTTTCTTTTTTTTTCAAAGGGTCCCGGTGATTCACATAAAAGCACCTCGCCACTTCCTCTTTGCTGAAGAATGTGCATGTATCTGTAAAACTGCTCTCAGTCACTGAGGTTTGAGTGCACTCCTTTGAACCCACGGAAAAAAATGCTCTGATAAAGTGTTTTCCCCCTCAAATTATCTCCAAATGGTCAAAAGAGTTTGCCCGTAGATGAGGCAAAAATGTTGACCTTTTATTTTTATTTTATGATTTGAAACAACCAGAATAACACGACTGTCTTTAGATTTTTAGAAGGGACATTTTTTTTTCCTGCATAAGGATGTCACATCATTGGTTATTATATCTGAACATCCTCCACAGTTGAAATATAGAAATTAAACAATGGGCCGACTATCAAAAAGTTAGTATTATGGGAATTTTTTTCATGCTGGTCTCATGATAGTCTTTCTGTGTCTTGTTATTTTAAGTGAGGACATTTTAGATATGTGACTAACAAACACACGCGAGAATAAAGAGAGAGAGAGAGAGATGATGATAAATGTACATGTTCCTTTGGACATCGTGGTTTATTAAACATGATGTGAGCTCTCGCATACTCACAAACAATGAGACAAACTAATAATCTGCATGGGTTTTCTGTCTGGTATTAATTGAAATCAAGCTCTTCCTGATTTGGGTGTTTTCCGGTGTTGCTCTCTACAGTTGTGACTGATTCAGAGTCACCCGGATAACAAATGACAAATGTATTATGTAAATTATCAAATTATCAAATTACCAAAATTACAACAAAAACTTATTTTCCCTCCCATCGACCACACGTGATCTTTCTCGCTGTGAATATTTATGTGGATGCATCACATCTGCATGTCCAACACATACAAAGGAATTGACTTTACATTGACGGTGTAATTTTAACCCATTACCTGCCACCGCCAGGCAACGCGTTAAGACATTGTGGTCATTTCACGTATATGTCTGTGACATCAGGGTAAAATGTGTCTAATAAATTGGCTCATGACCAAATACCTGCAAAACTAAGGACAATCCCATCAGCTGTTCCTTGCGTCTCGTGCTAATGAGTTAGCAACACGCTCAAAACCTGCTGCGCCCACACAGCGAGCATGGCTGTCGGCCTTTCTTTTTGCTTTAAGTGCATACTGCACCTGCCTTACAAAGTACCTCTACTGTTGCATGTAGTATGCAGAATATTGACACACACTACTTTGTCATAACATTACACCTTGAACTTTAACCTTCTTGCTCGTATATATATATCCGTTGTGCAGAGGATTATGGGTCAGAAAAGCATGCTGGCTTGCGACCGGATGCAGCAGGTACTGGTATTTTTAACGTATTAGCAATTTACATATTATTATTGGGACATACTAAATCTTTTTAAATGGTATATGGTAAATGGTAGTATGGGCATTGGAATGCAAAGCACGACTGGTTACACTGGGGAGGGTAGATGGAAGTGTACACCTGGATGGATTTAATAGAACAAAACAATGGTTCTCTAAGAGACGTATTATAATGATTTCAAGGAAAAGATTTGCACAAGTTTAAGTCACTGTGCCAACAATTGGCATTCGGCTTTTAAAGACCTTAGTATTGTTGCAGACAATAGGTAAACTGCAGTAATCTGCAGGTCTCGTGAGTCAAGGCAGGTGAAGACATGCTGCCCATTAGCGCGTCTACGACATCAGTGTCTGTGTTAAACAACGGTGATATATAATCATTTGCTCCTGCCACAACAATGGCATTCCTTAACTTCTAAAATAGTTAATAATGACAAAATAGAATTGGACATTTTTTTTAAATAGTTTCCACTCTCCCAAATCAATTAATTCACACAATAACATCGTCGGCTATGTGAACGATACAAATGTGGATACTTTTTCTTTTGTAGAGTTCATTTAAATTGCTGCCCTGACAACAATAGGGAGACTGAAGGATTTGTCACTGTCTCAGCTCCAGGTACTTTTTGTAAAACGTCTCGTAATGACAATGTTTTGCTAAGTATGAGACCGTACGTCAAGTGTAGGTATGAAGCGGCCGCGCTGCAGAGGAACTCACACCTCACACTGCATCCAGAACGTGTACAGATTACATGGGCGCCGTCCTAAAGGAGCGCCAGAGCACGATACGTCGGTGACAGATGGCATGTGTAAAGTGTAACACACATTGTGTCTGTCTAAACACTCCGGAAACATATTTTTGGACTAGCATCATTGCTTAGACGGTGGTTAACAGAGTGGCCCTGACTCATGCCACGGGAAGTTAGCAGGCAAGGGGATTTTTTTAATGTTATTTTGAAATTTATCCGAGAAACACACGCACGCACACAATGTGGAAACACACACACATCTGACCTGTGTCGTGGCCCCCTGGTTGTATTCAAAAAGATAAAAAGTTGTGTCGTATGACCTATATTGAAGTGGGAGGTTTTAAGTTTTTACACCTGCGAACCACAAATAACACACTGTATGATGCAGTAAATAATATGAATGATGATCTCAGGTTTTGGAAGTAAGCAGCATTTTCAGTCTGTCTGTTTTTTAGTTTTTTTTACTCTTCTCCTAATTACGAAATCTTTAAAAATAGTCTACAGCCACGCCGGCAGTCCAATGAGGCTTCAACGCTGATAATAGGAGCCGTATTAATCATTTGGGAAATTAATAGAGCAACAAAAACCCAAAGGTGTTTGAACATTTCAGACTCAGCTTTCTGTTTTCAGGCTAAACTCAGAAATGTTATATACCTAGAAAGAATGTGTTCTGATATCTAGCTGTTTATTATTAAATCAATCTATAACACCTACAAACCCAATGCGATGCTATAGTCAAACAAATTCAAAATGAATGTAACTGTGTTGACATCAGCTGTCAGAGAGGAATCCAGATATGACGATTACGAGCTGCTCTTCCTTCCCGAGAATTCATTCTAGAGTTCATTCACCCTAATTCACTGGCATCGGTCGTATGATTGTGTTACTTGTTGCTTTCATTGCATTTTGAGATCTTCTTCATTGCTTCTCAGGATAGAGCATCACTTTGCTGACATCCAACCCAAAGCATTTTGGTCTGTGTTGTTGTTGTTGTTGTTGTTGTTTCCACTGCCTGGAAACGGCCCTCGACTTGGTCATGATATTTTGGCATAGAAGATGCAAAAGGTTTGTCCATGGATGACTCGAGGTGTGATGAAATCCACCACTTCCTTGGTGTGTACGAGGAAAGCCGCACAAGCTCCAGCGGAACAGATAAACAGTGCTGATCTGCAAATAAGTTCATTGTTATGACCGAATCCTTTTTTACTAGTTGTTTTGTTTTTTTGTGGACAACTGCAGTATTTTACAGTAAAAGAAAGAAAGAAAAACTTCTTTGTAGCAGTCAGTGGCCTCCACTTCAGAAAGTGAGTCATGGAGGGGCGTTTACATTTAGCCGATTCTACATTTATGTCAATATTAATTTAGTGACTATAACTGAATGTTTGCTTTGTGACTGTGTAGCTCCTTCAAACACGCTTCAGAATAACGACGCCACAGGAGAAGTACTTTGATGATCTGTATGTTTATATTTTTGTTCTGTTACAACTGACCTGAATGCAGGGAAGTTGGTTAATTTGTTTGCCTTTAACTTAGAATGAAAACTTGAAGACTCAAATGCGATGAGTCACGATACATTTTACACCTTTTTAAAGTAAAAGTACAGAACATTAAATATAAGTCTCTTTGGTAAAAAAGCGTCTGCCAAACAAATCTAACATAATATAACAAAGAGCATGGCAAGTGAGCCACAGTATGAATCACCTAGTTTACAGTAAGGGGATGATTTGAAGTGGTTCTCAAACTGAGTCATTTTTAGTAGAAATAAAGCTGAAATACAATATACAGTAATACAGTGTCTGATTTAATATAGAATATATACAATTCAGTTTCTGAACTTACACCTATATTGTATTGAATGTGTATTAAATAACTATTTTGAAAGGATGTTTAATGGATGCTCATTTTTATTTTATTTAAAAAAAAAATTCACGTACACCCTGGAGTGCCTTCGCGGACCCCCAAGAGGTACACGTACCCCCATTTGAGAACCCCTGATTTAGATCACACGGATGCTAAAGATGTATCGGAAATAATATGTCATATTTAATCTTTGCAAGTCCACAAATCATACACCGAAAAGGCCTTGAATTGAAGTTCCGAGCAACTGTGACTGCTGTGGTTTAAGGCCACGCCCACTCAGCAACATTTAGCAACTGCATTGTGGGAGAGAAACCACAAGAGGGCAGCAGAGGCTGTTTTGAAGCTGGAGCACACACACACACACACTCTTGGCCCTGTGTGTACAATGTAGGGTTAGTGACTATAGGGTTAGTGACTATAACTGAATGTTTGCTTTGTGGCTGTGTAGCTCCTTCAAACACGCTTCAGAATAACGACGCCACAGGAGAAGTACTTTGATGATCTGTATGTTTATATTTTTGTTCTGTTACAACTGACCTGAATGCAGGGAAGTTGGTTAATTTGTTTGCCTTTAACTTAGAATGAAAACTTGAAGACTCAAATGCGATGAGTCACGATACATTTTACACCTTTTTAAAGTAAAAGTACAGAACATTAAATATAAGTCTCTTTGGTAAAAAAGCGTCTGCCAAACAAATCTAACATAATATAACAAAGAGCATGGCAAGTGAGCCACAGTATGAATCACCTAGTTTACAGTAAGGGGATGATTTGAAGTGGTTCTCAAACTGAGTCATTTTTAGTAGAAATAAAGCTGAAATACAATATACAGTAATACAGTGTCTGATTTAATATAGAATATATACAATTCAGTTTCTGAACTTACACCTATATTGTATTGAATGTGTATTAAATAACTATATTGAAAGGATGTTTAATGGATGCTCATTTTTATTTTATTTTAAAAAAAATTCACGTACACCCTGGAGTGCCTTCGCGGACCCCCAAGAGGTACACGTACCCCCATTTGAGAACCCCTGATTTAGATCACACGGATGCTAAAGATGTATCGGAAATAATATGTCATATTTAATCTTTGCAAGTCCACAAATCATACACCGAAAAGGCCTTGAATTGAAGTTCCGAGCAACTGTGACTGCTGTGGTTTAAGGCCACGCCCACTCAGCAACATTTAGCAACTGCATTGTGGGAGAGAAACCACAAGAGGGCAGCAGAGGCTGTTTTGAAGCTGGAGCACACACACACACACACACTCTTGGCCCTGTGTGTACAATGTAGTTTTTTTTTATTTCCATTAGTGTATAATCACCTGAAACTAAGTGTTGTTGTTACCTTAGAATGAACATCTTATATATATATATATATACGTTTGGAGTAGACGCTCCTCACAGAGCCATTTGTTCTGACAAGCTTGGAAAGAAAAGGGTGAGCAGAGCGGCTGCAATCTGCAACCTCACCTCTAGATGTCACTAAATCTTACACACTGGTTCTTTAATGCAGACTTCAGCCAGAAACTTTGATCTTTAGGCCCAAGTGGCTTTTTTATTGTCTTAACCGTTTCTTCCTTTATTAAGAAGGCATTATTTTCATTGTGAATGCACTAGTGAGATTTGTTTCACAAAGTGGACATTTATTCATTATTTATTTATTAAATCAGCAGAAATCTGTGGAAGCAGTACAGCCACACCATCAACACATAACTGCATTTATACATTTTTTTTGCGATGGAGATAATGATACTCTTCAAAAGACCAGAACATAAATCAGAAGGAAGCTCCTTGTGTTCTGACGTGTAACATCTCTGGCACTGTGTCAGTGTGAAAGTGGATGTTTTGGGGGCAAAACAGCGACGTCTCTGCTGCTTTAATCATGACGGCAAGTTTCTCCCAGCTCGTGTCTCTGCAGCTCAAAAATACACTCTCTGTCATCACAACGGCTTTAAAATGACTTCATGTACCTCGCCTGTACTCGGAAACATAAAACCAGAGCGACACAGATTCGTCAAGAAAGAGCACGGCGTAGTCTGGAAAACTTGGCCTCGCAGAGGACTGCTGTTGCACCCCGTGAAGCTCCACAATGACCAGTCGACTGTAATTGTAGCCTGGATGTACCGCGGCAACACCCTCGCCAGTCTTGGCGGCTTGGCTAGCGGCTCTTTTCTTTTCAGTAGGCCTTAAATCCACCCCTGCAATTTCAGCTCCCTCTCAGCCAAGTCTCTCATCGAAATGTACAATTCTTTGGGACACAATTGGGCTTTGCACGGGGGCTATTTCGGGAGCCCTTGTCTAATCCGTGGGTTGAATGAGCAGTGCCACCCAAGCTCATTGTGTTGCATCAGTCCGGAGAGAATTAACTTGAGGTTCCTCTCCGGGACTGAGGAAACCATTTACTCAATATATCAGAGCTGCTTGTTTTTTTTTTTTCGACGTTGGGAATATCAACATGTTTATGCCGAACGTGGTCACAGTTTCAGCAATGAGCACATCGTGCAGAAAGAATCTATTTCTGTGCCGTGTGTTGCCTCACGTTGTAGTTTCACCACTTGTTTGGCGTTATCTGTCAATCAGCACAAAGCACTCTCAAACTCTTAGTGTACGTTTTATGCCTTTTTAAAAAAAATCAATTTGTATCAGTAATGAAACCATGTCAGTTCTAAATGTGCAATGAATATGAATACGATGTTGAGATTGAAACCACCCGTGGAATACGTTATCCATTTGCATCATCGTTGGAGAAAACAATGTCACGTGACCCAAAACACTGTCCAAATGTCACTTCTTTCCTCTCTGGTTTTGCTGTCCTCGGCTCTCTGCAAACCCCTCCCTGATTCCATGGCACTGTCTGAGGCTTTCCTCGGTTTTGCAAGTGGTATGAGTCACAATCACCATTTAAAAGGCTTTCTCATTAACCAGAAGTTCCATCTCCATGTGTTTAAACTAGGCCGCGACAATTCATGTCTTATTAAGTCTGTGAAATGCCTGTCATGCTGCTCTCCTGCTGTTTCTTGGTCTTGCTTATGCCCGGTCCGTGTTTTACGGCGCCCACATTTATGCCGGCGGGAGACAGCTCTCCTTCCACTGAACCACAGGTTGACTTGAAGCTGGCCACAGTAAGTGCATAATTGCATGAGCTGCATTACAAAAGTTTTCGATTGGACTGCGTGTGACTTAATCTCTTTGTACAATGCCAAAAGCATCCCAATTTGAAGGAAGAGCAAGGACCCGCTCTCGTATGTGTGTGTGAGGATGGAGAGATAACATCTTTTTATTCCGTTGTTTTTGTTGTGGGTGGCGGGGCGGAGGTGAGTAACTGCACTGCCCTCGGAGTCCTTGTAGTTTGTTGACTTGCATGCGTAAACCGATTTTTCTCTCTCTCCCTAATTTCCTTTCATACATGTATTCTTGTTTTTTCTGTGGAAGCAATTGTTGGTGAAAGACAATCTGCATGGGAAGAATTTATTCAGTTTATTGTTTATTAAGGATTTAGTTGTAATTGGAGGTGGTGTAATTGACATTCAATGCTGTAAATCTGATCATCTAAGGATGCAAATTCATACCAGATGTTATGAATGAGCGTAATATGCAATGTGACGGACGCTACAACGTACGACGATAATGTTTCGTCGACTTTAATGCGTGCTGCAAAAAAAAAAAAAAAAAAAAGGGAATACAACCTTCTCCTTTGGCATTCATTGAGTTGTGCAGGACCAGTTGATTTACCTGGCTCTCTTCAGTGCATGATGATATCTGATCTGGAGCTTGAATCTACTCGTAGGGATACCTCCGACAGTACTACGACCTGCAAGAAGAGCCTGCGGGGCGCATGAAGCGCAGCGGGCCCTCCTTCACCTCCAAGGTGAAAGACATGCAGATATTCTTTGGTCTCAATGTGTCAGGTGCGCTGGACTCAAACACGCTGGAGGTGATGAGTCGCCCTCGATGTGGCGTTCCAGATGTGGAGGAGTACAGCCACATCCAGGGGACACGGTGGAACAAGAACGTCATCACCTACAGGTATCCATGCGGTCTTTATTGATATTTAGTCGTTATCGTTTTTTTTTTTTTGCTGTTTAAGTGGAGTCAGATTACACAACTTGAAATATATGTCTGTAAATTAATAATGGAGGCATGTCAGACCTAGGCTGAACTTGCCAAAAATACAACAGTCTGAAAGCAGAAAGCAATGAAGCCTTTGGCAGAAATAGGTGATAGCAGCTGTCACAAACCATTGTGGTTAACACATTTTTTGGGGGGTTTGAGGGTCATTGTGGGCCCGTTATCGTTAAGTTCCCCATACATGCTTGAACTTATGTAACACTGTCTGGAACATCCATATCCATTTCTCTGTTAGTCCTGTCTGAGGCACGCCTGATGGATTACATACATAACAGATGCATAATTAAAGAGACACTACGACAGGCAGTCATTGTCAAAGTCTGTATAACTATTTAAAAGCACATAGTTTCATGAGTTAGCATAGTATTCATCCATTTGTATTGAGGGGACACTGTGTCTTGACACGTACTCATTGCCGTTGCAGCATCGCCAGGTACACCAGAGACTTGCCTCGCAACACCGTGGACTCTCTGGTCCAGTCAGCTTTCAGCGTTTGGGCCCGAGCCAGCAGTCTGACGTTTGTCAGGTCGCGCAGCCGCAACGCTGACATCGTGGTGGAGTTTGTGACCGCTGGTGGGTTTTTGTCTTGAGTCCCGGAATGAAACGTGCACTTTTCAGTGATATGATGGAGCATTATGTAAAACACCATCGCATTTGGACGGACGGAGACCCGTCATTTTCTTTTGGCTTGAAAGAAGAAGAAACAAATGGTGTTCTCTGTGGGTTTTGTGTTCCATGTTTGGCCCCGGATTATATATCGCGAAGCACATGGCGACTTGTATCCGTTTGACGGACCCAGAGGCACGCTGGCTCATGCTTTCGGACCCGGGCTGGGCGTCGGAGGGGACACGCACTTTGACGACGATGAGCACTGGACAGCAGGAGAAACAGGTGCTGAGCCGAGTAACAATCGCTCCACTGTGACACTTGAAGACTATCACTTATCTGGATGCACTTCTCTTTGTGCGATTGCAGGTTTTAATCTGTTTGTTGTCGCTGCACATGAATTTGGCCACGCTTTGGGCCTGAAGCACTCCAGAAACCCAAAGTCACTGATGTACCCGACCTACAAGCCCTCCCGTTCAGCCAACCTATTATCCAGAGAAGATGTAGCAAATATCAACGCACTTTACAGTAAACAAGCTCTAAAACTATACATTTATCGTACTTGAATTACAATTAATATTGATGAAGTGTCATTAAATCTTTTAATCCTCAAGTGGATGTGTCTTTTAGGTCCAGTTAGAGGTCATCCAAATTACTTTTCGAGGTTCGGCTGGAGCTCTCAGCAAAACCCCTGGCTGTCGGGACCTCTGTTCCCTCAACTCATGCAGAACAAATGTGCATCGGACCTGACCTTTGACGCGGTGACTACTCTTGGGGATGCCACCTTCTTTTTCAGAGAAAAGTTTGTTGATGATACTTCCTCTCTTTAATTCACAACTTTAAAAAAAGAAGGAAAAAAATGTATATATATATTTTTTCTTCTTTTTTTTTCATTAATATATATATATACGATTTCGACTTAAGCCACAATGTTTTCCCACAAGATACCTCTGGATTAAACATAACGAGCAATATGACATCAAAGAAGGTCCCATCGCCAACTTTATGCCCAAGATTGAAACCAGCATCGATGCGGCCTTCTGGGTGCCCCGCAGGTCCTCTGCTTACCTCATTCACGGTAACCGTTTTGAATAATTCAGGACCTGAAAGTAAATCATTGTACCTCTCATTTAGGAAAAAAAAAAGACTCCACTGAATTGTATTTCTTTGTTTGGACAGAATCGATGTTCTGGACGGTGAAAGGCTCTCTTGTGAAGGGAAAGCCTCGAGCACTCAGACACTTTGGTTTTCCAGCCTGGGTCCAGGACGTTGACGCAGCGGTGCACATAGTGAAAACAGGACGCACCCTTTTCTTTATGCATGATATTTACTGGAGGTAAGGCAACAATATTAAATAAAGTTAAAAAATATCTTTAGTTTTATATATATATATATATATATATATATATATATATATATATATATATATATATATATCAGTTATGGTAATTTGAGGCACCAGCTGCATGCAGTGGTGGTGCCTCAAATTGGAATCAGCCATGACGTACTTGCACTCCCTTGTTTAAAAGGACCGCTTTTCTCTGCATGCACTTACCAGAGCATTTTATTTTTGATCATTTGAGGTTATTTTAGAGAACAGTATAAGCCGTGCACTGCAGGTCCGAGAATACTTTGCACTGTGGGATCTTCTTATTTCTGATAATTGTCCAACATCGTGCATTATCGAAAGACAGATGGAAATTAACCAAATGATATTGTTGGGCGAATTTTTTATTTTTTTTGACCTAAATTAACTACTTGTTTCTAATCATGTTATATTAAATGGAAGAGTTGTGGCAGAACTGAGACAAATGACAAAGCACCGGTGGGTGAGGGCCCAGATCTGACGATGTGTTCGTCGATTTTGGGGTTCAAATTGGATTTTCATTATGTGATCAAATGACCAAATTGGACGAACAGGAGGATCATGAGACTTCTGACCAACGCTTCTTTGTATCGTGTCTTTTCCAGTTACAATGAAAACCGAAGGGTTATGGATTTCGGCTACCCGAAGTACATCAGCGAGGACTTCCCTGGAGTCAACGCAACAATAAATGCCGCTGTTTATAAAGAGGGTGAGCCAGAGCAATTATTATTATCCACTTTAATGTATTTTTTTGAAGTCGTTTGTGCCACATAAGTACAGACGGCAAACTGGGTGATGTTTTGGATGGCAGTGACCTTGTCTCGGGTTAGGAGGCAGTATACTGCTGTCTGTAGCCTGAGGGGGCTTTTGCAAGTTGTATTGTTATTCGTAGCACAGGAATGCTTATTTAAACTATATAATTTACCCACTTTACCACTCAAAGGCCTTCATTTGATATACTGTCATTTCAGCCGTGAGCAAAAGTGGATACTTAAGTTCAGAAAGATGCTCATCATCATCATCGTCGTCATCATCACGATCATCAACAACACATTCCAGACAAAACACGACATGATAAAGATACGTGAATCATCTGATTTGGTTTCTCCCTCTTCTCAGGTTTCATCTACTTCTTTGTCGGACCACAAGTCTTCCAGTACGACTCCACCCAGAAACACGTCGTCGGAGTTGAGAAAGCAAATTCATGGCTCGGATGTTGAAATATTTAGAATAATTATATTTAAATTAAGTAACGAGAAGAAAAAAATAAAACACGGTGCTTCTTAACTTTCGAGTGCAGTTTCAGTCGATGTTTTGTCAAAATAAAAAAAGAGTTACTATTCAAACCTGATATATGTTTTTTATATATGCGTCCCTCAGTAAAATGCTCCCAGCATCAGCTCTTGTGGTAAGTTCAAATCTTTTTTTTTATGGTGAATGCCTCACTAATGCCTGCAGGTTTTGACTTGCGTGTAGAGCGTTGCATAATTCACAAATAACACTTTTGGGTTCTGGATTATGTACGATAAAACACACTGTACACATTTGTCTTTCCCCATAACAGACAGAAAGCCTAAACCTTTCATTGGATTGTTTTAACCGCAAAACTAAAACAAATATACTAGCGTGGTAGCTACAACTTTTCTTAATGTGCCACTATTGAACTAAAGTACTAATAATTTTTAAATGCTTATTTTTTTTAACTGTAAAGATAGACAGAATATATGTTTTTAAACAAACTGCTTTGTGAAAGTCAGAGAGGTAATTGGTCAACTGTCAATGGATTCTGTTACACATAGTGGTTTTACCCACATGGAACCATGATACATACTAACATATATATACATATATATATATGTATATATATATATATATATATATATATATATATATATATATATATATATATATATATGGAGTTTGCATGTTCTCCCCGTGGCAGCGTGGGTTCTCTCCGGCTTCCTCCCACAGTCCAAAGACATGCTGCAGGTTAATTGATCTCTAAATTGCCCATAGGTGTGAATGTGAGAGTGAATGGTTGTATGTCCCTACATGTGCCCTCGATGGACTGGCGGCCTGTCCAGGGTGTCCCCTGCCTTCGCCCTATGTCAGCTGGGATAGGCTCCAGCACCCCCGCGACCCTAATGAGGATAAGCGGTATTGAAAATGGATGGATGGATGGATATATATATATATATATACAAATAATGTTGTTCAATTATGTCAAAACCCCTCATCTCCCTCTTGCAATTGATATACTTCACTTAGGCGTACTCCTTACTTTTACCTGGATTTACCTCATATTTGTCTTTCATGAAATTAATTACAAAATTGGAAATAATAACATTACTGAAAAAGGTCCTCTGATGGCAACACAATTTAGTAGTTGTCATTTCGGGGGGGGGGGGGGGGCGGGGACATTATTTGAATCGATAATTAGCAATCAATTTTAAGTCTCTGTTATCTTTGCATCTGAAAAAAAACTTGTTAACCTCACCTCAGACATAGACTACGTCATATCCCAACACTGTAACAGACTAGAGCAAACACCACTAAGACCTGATCCTCCAGATGTGAACTCTTTCAACAGCAGGGCTACCTCGGGAGCTTTTACAACCGGAGTCCCACGGCAGAGTGTCGGGGAGAGGGATCAGATCCATGTTGTCTACCATGGATCAGAAGATCCTTCTTTGGTCTTAAAGAGACAGGTGGTCTGGACCCTACCACCCTGGATGTGATGAAGGAGCCCAGGTGTGGTGTTCCAGATGTGGAAAACATCAGCTTTTCCCCCCAGAAAAGCCTACATGGAAGAACCACACCATCACGTACATGCAAGGTGTTTTGTTTTCTTCCTGATTACTGTAATCGTGTAAAATGAGTATTTTATTTAGCCCGACAGATGATATGTTAGTGTAGCTGCAGCTGTGGAACCGGTTGTTCCTCCCGTCTCACGTTTGTGCGTCCGTCTTTGGCGCTGCAGGATTGCCAAATACACTCCGGACGTGAAGAGAGAGGACGTGGAACGGTCCCTTCGTTCAGCCCTGAAGCTGTGGAGTGAAGCCCGGAGAAGTACAGCTGCTTAACAATAAGACTTTAAACCCTAATTATTGTTCATAACAATACACAAAGAGAGTGAGTCCTTTCTAATTCATAGTGTGGAGAAGAAGTGTCTTTTCTGTGGCAGCTCATGGTGATTTATTTCCCTTTGATGGACCACGGGGAGTGCTGGCTCACGCCTATGAGCCAGGAAAGGGGCTAGGTTTGTCAGACTGGAACATGAAAGATTACCCTATATTTCTATATCGACTGTATATTCTATACCCTTAGCTTATATTGCATAGAACAGTAGTTCTCAGTAGTGATGTACCCCCTGTAAAACATATATTTTCAGCCAAGTATCCTTTACCAGTGCAAAAAAATATGTATTATGCAGCATTGTGCCACCAGTGTCTGATTTAATATAGAATATATACAATGCAGTTTATGATCTTAGACTTATATTTTAAATATTTATTAAATAACTATTTTTTGATTTTTTTAAAGTATTTTTTAATGGATGCTGAATTTAAATATATAGATTATTTTCTAACCCACAGACTGACGTTTTCTGCATAATTCTGTGTGGATTTACCAGCCAAATGTCTTAACAGACTCTTCTGTTGCTGTATTTCAGGTATATATGTACATATATATATAGGTATATTTCAGGCCCAAAAAGGTATATATACCATTTGGGCAAAATGGAAATGGAAAATAAAATAGAGAGGAGTGAACCATTATGTGCAATGCCACATCTAATGAATTCTGTTCCAACGTTTTCTTCGGAAAAGAAACAAGAAAAGTTGAAACACAACCAGCTCCCAAAAACTATTTCTTTTGACGCAGCCGTTATGATTGAAAATGTGATTGTTTTCTTTAAGAACAGGTACAAAATATGTAAAATATGTTTTATAAAATGATTGCAAAAGACCGTCGAAAGATTCAACCGAGTCCGATTATTGTTTCAACCCAGGTACACGTGGATGAGAACAACGCGGACGACTTATTGGAATCGCCTGCAGAGAGAGACACAGCGGCACAGATCCACCTGACGCCCGCTCTCATGTGGATGACATCCCTGGCGTGGCGTACATATTCACTGGTAGAGTAATGCACAGTCTGAAAAGCATCACTTAGGGCTCGTCAGCATGACATTGCTGAATTCCTGGTGGGGGGGGGGGGGGGGGGGGGGGGGGGGGGGGGGGGCACAAAATGCGGGCAAATTACAGCCTTGTGCAACTTAAGTGTTGCAGTTCATGCAAGAGGCTAATTGAGTTTGGCAGGGCTTGTGGTATGTTGCTGTTTTTCATAGTGTGCCGGAATGCAGTGACGCGGCGGTGTTTTTCCAGGTCATAAGTACCGGGTGCTTCGAGAGCTTAAGATGAAAAGTCATGCTTCTCCTCCCCAAGTCAGGCAGGTCGACGCTGCCCTGCACATCAGTGAGTCTGGGGAAGACAAAGTCTTCTTCACGGGAGAGTTTTAGTGCAGGTAACGTGTTCGAATGCCAGGAAAACGTACCTATCAAATTGAATAGATAAATAAATGATCTATATCTACACGGCACCTATCAACAAACACATTATTTAAAAAAAATCAAATGTAGCTGGATATACAACATTCATGTATGAACATACGGACATTCCTGCACTGAAAAAAGACACACATAATCAATGTAGTTGAATAATTCGATGATGAGCGCAGGAGAAGGATGGACGCCGGCTTCCCCAGACTCATCCAAACAGACTGGCCTGGAATACCGAGACGGTAAACAAAAAGAGAAAAAAACGGTCACAGTTTTCGGGGTCATGAACTTTGTATAATATAGGCCTAAGCAGCGGGATACAAAATAGAGCACGACTGAAATAGAAGTTGTAATTTCTTGTTTTTTGTAGCGTGTTTAGGTGGTGGAAGGGTGGGGTTCACCGCAATGGACACACTTTTAGACTGAAAACGCCATTTGACCCAGTTTTGGAACCATGTGTTAGTCGAGTAGAAATCTTGTGTTTACAGCTAAACTTTTTTTTTTGTTCACGTTTCAGCTCATTTGCTTGGAAACAACCCCAGCATCTCTGACTGTCCTCTTAGGTACAATAACATGTGTACATATTATTATATGAAAGGATGTAAAGTACTGAGAACTTATAATGTGAACATCAATTGCATATTTTCTTTACAAATATTGTGTACTTTTCTTCCTGGTTGTTTGCCCTCAGATGTGCATTCAATACTGAGTACCATTTAATAACCTACACATTTTAGTAACTTTATATATGTTGTAAATCCATATACTGTATGTATAAAGAGGATGTGTGCTATTAAACTGGACATTGAGATGTCATTTTTGTCCATAAATCTGACAACACGGTTGCTTCATCTTTGATCTTTAATGAAGTCGTGAAAGATTGTTCTTTAGTCCCAATGTAAAAAATAGTATATTAAATATACTTCACTTGAGTAAAAGGACATTATTAACAAAAATGTACTCCAAGAGTAAATGTGCTCAATATGCAGAATGCAAAATGCACCCTCCCTGTCCGTGTTGCATTGTTTTCTAGTATATTATTATTTTCCAAGATTAGCATATGAGCAGCAATTCAATCATGTTGCTGGTCATCATAGATTTTGAAAATGTTAATCTGCATGTGGTGGTGTAAAACGTGCAATATTAAACTCTGAAATGTAATAAAGTTCACGCATTAAGAATTATATTTCAGTAAGTACAACGGTAAACCACCCATCTTCCATCACTACACCAGGTTCATACAATTATTTTTCTATTTGCAAGCAATAAAGCTTAGATTTGTTACTCGACAACACATCTATACATGTAGTCAGGAAGGAGCAAATGAGCAGTTTCTGTCCACGCAGTCAGTGAAATGCACTCGCTCACGTTGACCCACCACACTGGACTATGATCACTGTACATCAAAAGGTTATCAGAAAGTACATAACACTGAAAACAACAACGTGTTGCCAGTTTGTGGGTGTGTGTTCCTGTATTTCCACCAAACATCAGATTTAACACGGACAAACTAATTAAAAATCAGTGGCATTTAATTGGGACGCTCAGTGTTTGACGTTGGCTCTTATATTACTGTTTACTGTATATTACTCTTGACTAGTTTAGTGCACTGTGCGCATGTGACAGATTATACAGACGCGTCGGAAGGTAAATCGTAAAGGGTGGGATGAAAAAAAGGGCATCTCGTTAAAAGAAATGGTGACAACAGAAGAAAACAATTAAACAGATGTTTCATGAGTGAAGTTAAAGTGATCATACTGTCTCCTCCCACGTGTTATCAGAGCGGCCACTATTTGCTCCCCCCTTCTTGTGTTAACACTCATTCAGCTCACATCAGAACAAAATGCACCTCCGCCTGCCCGAGGAGAGTGGACTAAGAAGATTTATTTTTCTAAATATGTCTCTTATTGATTTTTGCATTGTGCTGCTGGGTTGTTTAGCACTTAGTCGTGCAGCACCTACCATCACTCCAACAGTATCACCAGAGGACCAAAACCTGGCGGAGGTAATGCAATATATAACCTGCATAAATATTAGTAATAAGAAGCGTCTGGCCTGAGCAGGTGATTACAGGGGAACGTCTTGCTGGTGATTAGAGAGACAAGACATGTTGCAAGAAGTCTTTAGATTTCTGTATAGAAAGGAAATAAGCTCTGCCATAGTCAGGTGAAATGAACTATGAATGTCTTGCAATATAATCCTCTTCTTCTGTTATCAGGGATACCTCTCTCAGTTCTACGCGGATGTTGGGGTGACAAACTCCTCGGTGCATAGAATGGTTAAGACCTCCTTCAGACAGGATCTACAGACCATGCAGGCTTTCTTTGGCCTCGAGGTAATTGAGTCTAGGTCTGCACTCTTTGTGAACAAAGAAATCTTGACTGCTTATAACTGACATTGACGGATTGATCGTGTGGCGAATGGCCAAATGTTCCCCAGTTTTTTCAAACCTCACCTTTCAAAACCTCTACGACGTTGTCACCTCATGTCATCGTCTGACTGTCAGGTGACCGGTGTGTTGGATAATGAGACTGTGGAGGCGATGAAGGCCCCGAGGTGCGGCGTGTCAGACATCAGCCGATACGGACACTTCGATGGGAAACCCAGATGGAAGAAAAGGCTGCTTACATACAGGTAGCTGGGGCATGCTGTTACTGTCAATACGTATGTCACTCAGAACATATTTTTGGTGGTTGAATACATAAGCACAGATGATGTTGATTAGAACAACACGCTGTATTCAACAGGATCACTCAGTACACTCAAGATCTGACCCAGAGTCAGGTGGATGCCATCATTGCTCAGGCCTTCCAGCTCTACAGCGACGTCATCCCTCTGGATTTCAAACAGGTCAACAGCGGTACTGCGGACATCATGATCCTCTTCAAGGGTGGATGTGAGTCTGGGTCGAATAAGAGCTTCATTAACCTTCATTAAACCTTTTCTCTGAATGGAATTATAGACTTACACTGTGATACTGCAGATTACATGGTCTTATTTGTGCTATTGCAGATCACGGGGACTTTTACCCTTTTGATGGGGCGGGTGGAGTCTTGGCTCATGCCAACTCTCCCGGATGGGGTCAGGGAGGGGACACACACTTTGATGATGATGAAAGGTGGACTTTTACCCAAAGAGGTAAAGTGTATAATCTGGGCTTTTTTTTTTTCCCACAGAGGTAAATCATCTCTCTCATCTTAAATCCCTGTATTCAAAGTTTAGTTAGTCTATAAACGGTTTGGTGTCAGGACAAATAATAATAACCTATTCTGCAAGATTTCTATTAAAACTGGATTTTTTTTAAAACTTCCTTATAGAACAGAGACCGTGTATGAAATGAAACCGTTCTGACATTGTAATCTGCTGTCTTGAGGTGTGAATCTGCTGCTGGTGGCGGCCCATGAGTTTGGCCACGCTTTGGGCCTGGATCACTCCCGGGACAGAGGTGCATTAATGTATCCCACTTATCGATACGTCAACACAAACGGATACAGGCTGCCAGACGATGACAAGCATGGGGTTCAAGCCCTTTATGGTGAGCAAAAACATCAGATGCCACACATTCTTTGACATTAAAATTGGATTAAGATGAGGCTATTTATTAAATATTTTCAGTCTGGAGATTGCGAAAATTAAGGTCAAACCAAATATTTTTTTTACTTTGACTTTATCTGAGCAACATTACAAAATCTTCTATTCAACCAGTAAACATGTGCCAATGACAATGTATTGTGCTTGAGATTAAAATGTTAAATTTTCATTTCAAAGGAATAAAACTGCATTAGAATTAAACTGGATCTATTTTATATTCATTGTGGTTTGTGAGTCAGAAGAGCTTTAAACATGTGATTAAGGCCCGAGAACAATTACATGTTACTAAAAGTGCATCTTTTTGTTATTTATGTCGATAGTCGTTTGCTTTATGATGATTATAGGATTTGTGAATTGTGATTCTATCGCTCAGGCAGCCGTACAACCGTGCCCACGACAGCACCAAAACCTGAACCACCTCCTGGCCCAGACCCTGGACCAGAACCAGAAGAACCAACAGAGGATCCAAACCCAGACCCTCTGCCCAACCCACGAGGTGAGCAGTGCAGCCGCGGTCTGGTGTTCGACGCCGCTACCTCCATCAGGCGAGACCTGTTCTTCTTCAAAAACGGGTAAGTTTTGATTTTATAACAATCATCTTGTTTGAGTGGCACATGTATACGTAATTACATCTTTTACCATTTTAATTTTAATATCCTTACCAGATACTATTGGAGGAAGAGTACGACTGCCACAGGAATCCGTTTCACGAAAGTGAACACAAAATGGTCACAAATCAACTACGTCGATGCTGCCTTTGAAGTGCCATCCAAGGATGTGGTGTATCTTTTTGAAGGTAATGTTCATCATGGTTCCGTTAGGTTTGAATAATGAATATACTCAATTTAATTAGGACTGTGAAGGTGTAGGTAACGACACGATAGACCGTAATAACCTCCAAATGTTTCTCTGCAGGTCGTCAATACTGGGGCATAAGGGCTTATGCAAAAACAGTCATTTCAGGTTTTCCAAAGTCTCTCACCAACCTCGGCCTCCCCTCTTCAGTCAGTAAGGTGGATGCAGCCGTCTATGTGCCAACTACCAGAAAAACATTAATTTTTGTGAACAACCAGTATTGGAGGCGAGTGTCATGATCAAGTTTTTTTTTGTTTTGTTAACGGTGCATGTGGTCTTTAGTAGATCAAATGAATCCAAACACAGATCATATAGATATTTATCGAGTACAGCTACATACCTTCAAAGCATTTTTTTAAACCGTCTAATTTGTCCTCTCTCGCAGCTATGACCAGGGCAGAAACCAAATGGACGTTGGATATCCACGATACATCACTCAGGATTTCCCTGGCATCGGCTCCAAAGTAGATGCGGCCTTTGAGAACTATGGTGGGAAATGTCGTGCACGCGACTCATTCACCCCATTTCAAGAAAACAGAAAAACGATCATCATCATATTCAGTATTTTTTTTATATCAGAAGAATAGTTTGAATGTTTTGCTTATTTGCCTTCCTGCCAAGAGTTAGACATGAAGACTGTTACCACTCATCTGTCAAACAGGACGTTTGTCCAATAGATGTGAAGCTACAGCCAGGAGGTTAGCTTAGCCTAGCGTAAAGCCTGGACGCTGCTACCCTGGTTCTGTCCAAGTCATAAGGGAGTTATGTGGTTGACTATTCCTTGGCCCTGCATCTAATTATTCCTTTAGCAACTGATCAAATAAAAAATGCGTCATATAAAGAAAGTTTAGTAGTCACAAACCCGAAGAGTATTTGGAGTTGTTGGAGACCAAAAGAGAGCTTAAAGTTAAAATATAAAATGATGGACTTACAATTGTAAGGTTGATGGAAACACGTCTCGAAATGAATGCTGATGTGACTCTGTATCTACTGGATGTGTTAATGGGTAAGCATATAACATCAATACTTGCATATAACTTGAATCTTCCCTCCCACAGGGTACCTATATTTCTCAGATGGCCCCAGACAGAGTGAGTACTACCTGCCGTACAGGAGAGTGATGCGTGTACTGCTCAACTACGGCTGGCTCAACTGTTACTGAGAACTCACGGACACGACTACTCAACCTTCTCGGTCCAAGATGTCTCTGCAGTTTAAAAGAAATGTAATAAATAAAAGTATTATCGTTTGCTTTGATGTGGGACAGCAGTTCTCAGAGACAGCCGGACAGGCGTACAGCAAATAACAGGATCACAACATGGCAACGGTTTAGCGAGTGATAACCGTTCGATCAATTCTATAAATAATCCTTGACCTGCTTTAAAATGTTTCTGTTTCATGTTTTTCTATGGGGAAATTGCAAAGAAAATGCACCGATAGTTAATGTATTTGCTTGGAGATGTTTACTCATTTCGGTAATGCTAAATTGCACAACTTGCAATAAATGGGTTTAAAGTTACTCTTTGAACAAATCCAAGGGCTACAATTCTACTGTAAAAATGTCCATAAAAAGGGCCTAGTACATATATTTGGATACAACATTTAATAAAGTAAGAGTATAAAGCCACATAAAATTAAAATACCCAAGTACCTTAGAATTATATTTCAGTAAGTACAGTATTTACAAAGGTAAACCATGTATATTCCATCACTGCACCACTTTCATTTTTTTTCTCTTCAATTTGCAAGCAATAAGGGGTAGATTTTTTTACTCCACAATACACATATATAAGTAGTTAGGAAGGTGCAAATGGGCAGTTTCTGTCCACGCAGTCAGTTGCAACATGAACGTAAGTGTCCCTGTGGTGTTGAAGTCTGTGCACCACAACTTTAGAAACATCGGTGTCCCCAAATGTCAGAGAGAACTAGTTCCAGCCTCAACCAGTGGACCTCAGCGCCTTGAAAGAATGTCATGTGATGCGAGTTGACTGCTCTGGGTTGACCCACCCAACTGGACTATGGTCAATGTGCATCAAAGGTTATCATAAAGTACACAAGAACACTGAAAAACGACAACATGTTGCCAGTTTGTGGGTGTGTTCCTGTTTTCCACCAAACACCAGATTAAAGATGGATGAACGAAGCAAATCAGTGTCATTTTACTATTTACTTCCCCCCACACAGGGGCTGTGCATAATTGTATTCAGCTTATATCATAACAATATGCACCTCAGTCTGTCCAGGCTGCCTTTATAAGAGGAGAGTGCACTGAGAGAAGAAAACGTTTCAAAAATATGTCTCTCGCGAATTTTTGGATTGTGCTGCTGGGTTGTTTGGCATGCAGCTCCTACCATCGCTCCAACAGTTTCACCAGAGGACCAAAACCTGGCGGAGGTAATGCAATATATACCCTGCATAAATATTAGTAATAAGTAGTGTCCGGACTGAGCAGGTGCTTACTGGGGAACGTCATCAGGAGGTTGTTCTGGCATAGCAACAGGGACTGTCACTCCAACTCTCTGTTCCACTGTCGGGGGCCCATATTACATTACATGTCATTTAGCTCAGGCTCCATCCCTGGTTCCGCAGACACCTGAAACGGCTCATAGTGAAGGTCATATTCATCCCCACTGTCTTCACACTCTTAAGGGCTGTAATGCTTTTTTTTTTACTTCTGGTTGTGTCTCAAAAAGGTGGTCACAGGATATGAGCAAATTTCTGTGCAAGACCCTGAATTGTCCTTTACCCTTTTCTGGTTTTACTTCATAAAATCGGACCCCATTTGTCCTACTACTGTGTGAACTGTCTTCCCAATAGTCTCGGTGTCAGTTTTTTGATCAGAACCTGCTCACCAGGCTGCAGCACTGAGCTCCTAACTTTTGTGTCATAATGCTTTTCAACTAAGTAGCATACTTGGGCCCCCTTTTGCAGCATTCAACACCTTTTAAATGTGACCTCCTCGGTTTTTTCACAGGTTTGAAAAATTATATGCAGCCACAGGCTTTGAAATAGTTGAATCTGATAATTTAACAAGCTCAAAATCGCATTGACCCTCATTTGAGCTATATTATAACGTCCAACGTGCCATTTACAAATATTGTCCCACTGTCCGTAATTATACATTTAAAACGTATAATAATAATAATAATTGGCATTATTATTATTGTTGTTATTATTCTTGTGTCTATTAAAAACGTATAATAACCAGAACGGTATAAATACGGCTCCGTTCAAAACAAACTAAACCGGATATCCTGTACGAATGTTCCCAGGAATACTGTCCGGTGTGAGCCACGGACTTACGTTCCTCTACGTGCTCCGTCGATAGTCTCGCGTTTTATTTATTATTTAATTTAGAACCATCTTACTAATAACTTCTTATTTATACTGCTCCAGTTTGTAGTTTTATAGAAGCTGCTGCTAAGTGGCGGAAGTTAGCTTTTAGCTTCTCTAAGCACATGTAAACAATGCGATGAGGGAAGGTTCCGGTTTACACGGAAATAAACAAACAGGAGCACGAACAGACAGGAGTGGATTTGCTGGTTTGCTACAGTTTCACTGAGGTGTGTGCTCGCTTCTAGCTCACTTCCACTCTTTTATACAACGTTATTTTTATATTATATTGGCAGCCGTGAGCTAATCTTAGCCACACATATTATATAGCTTCTTCTCTGTGTGTCCCCTTGTTTACAGTCGTTTATGTTATCCTCTCTGAATATGCGAGGTGCCTCTAGACAGAAAGAAATAACAAACGCATTTCTGAAATGTTTCTTCTCTGTAACGTGACAGGTCCCCGTCTCCTATGGATTCACTCAACACTTTTGAATCTGAGATGGAGGCTGACGGTCAGGGGAACTACTCTCTGTTTCCTGCTCTGGACAGCATCGCGAGTCTCTCTGGGACCGCAGAGGCTCTGGAGAGGTTGTTGAACAATACCGTGGTCTAAAACATGTCATTACAGCGTCAGGCGGAGACTTATTGCTGCTTCTAGATGTAGAGAATACCGTCTGCAAGATTGGATTATCCATTTAGATTGCAGAGTGGGATTTCTGCAAAGGGGGGGAACAACAGGGAAACAACTCATATTACAAATCAGATTTGAGGCCATGATTTTTCCTACGCAAAGTGCTTTGCGATTAGGATTTTCCCACATGATTTGGTATCAAGCGATCCTAATCACACATGTTGTAGGGTTCAAAATATATACGTTTTTTTTTTGCAGTCGCCACATGATCAGTTCAGCAGTGCCTTTCTGTTATTTATTGAAACGTGAATGAGAATGTGCTCTAAAATGTTGATATTTTACAAGTAATAATTGTTGAATGTTACACTGGGTGATAGCAAATGTTTTTTTTCTCCATTTGCAGCGAACCACCAAGTGAAATAGCAGAGAAGCCAAACCTCACATGGCTCGATGCAGCACAGGTATATTTCCGTGTGGCGTTATCAGTAACATTTGCCACGATCGATACTGTGATATTGTTTTTGATCTATGTTTATCCTTTCTCTAATGCAGATTGTCTTGGAAGAAGCTGGCCGCTCCATGCACATAAAGGAGATTAAACAGAGAATCATCGACAGGGGACTTGTTCAATCCAAGTACAGCAATCCTCTCAATTTTCTACATGTATTGTTGCCTGTGTTCTATGTCTAAGTCAAATCATAAGCCATTCATATTAAGTAGTTCTCAAACTTGCTCCTGAGTCTACCACTAGAATCTTGTTAATTAGTTTTTTTTCTCCTTGGCAGTGCGAAATCGAGCCTGGAGGCTGTCATGTACCGTGAGGTGAGGAGGATGTTGAACACGCAGTCTTGACAGCAACCTCTGCTGTCGAGTGTAACAACTCGCACCCCCACTTAACATCTGTTAGCTCAGTTGATACAGCACATGCATCGTCTGTTACAATTTCGTTTTCTTTCTCCATGTTTTTCCATCTTGCTCCTTTGACCTTTATTTCACGACTTTAAAAAGAGGCAGACGTTTCTGCGCCGTCATCAGAACAAACGGAGGCTCTGTGCGTTCGGGTGCAGAAGCCTTGATAACCGCAGTGTCTAATGGTGGAACTAATCTAAATCTAAAGTGATTCAGCTTTTGGGAATCAAATTTGGCTTTTCAGCCCCGTGCATTGGCCTCAGTCTCGCATTGTGTTTCAGACACAAAAAGGCAGCAGGAGATTCAAGAGGATTGAGAACAGAAACGGAGTCTTTGCCCTGCTGGTGAGTTAAATGGGACACTAATGCCAATTTCACAGAAAAAGAACACATTGGGGATATTGAAAGGTGTTGCTGCTCACACAAGATATGGGTCCAGAACTGTAGTTTGAAATCTTTTCATTAAAATTTGTAGGTGCAGGTTTTTTGCAGCAGAGATTACATTTTTACCCGGCACTCAGATAAACTGGTGGCATGTCAAAAGTGTCGGGTCGTATCTGCTGTTTATTTCCTTACCGTATAATCTGATTTAAAGGTAATGCAGCTGCATAATCTAAAAGTGCATACTTTGTACATAAAGTTGCATTACTAATAAATTCTTAATGATCCTCTTACTACCATAGCCATACCACTAGCATTATCGTCCATACTTACATCGGAGAAGGAGAGCTCCAAAGCTGAACAGCGTTGGTCCAGTGATGCATGTTGAGCGAGAGAGAAATCCTCCTGGAAAATATATTGTTGTGAAATATATTCAGAGTAAAAATAATATCTTTATTTGAATTAGTTTAGTTTCAAATATCTCACACACACTTTGTTTTCAGTAACTGTCATTGTTTGTCATACGGCGGTTAAAAGTGTTAAGCCCCATCTGTGTTATTTTATCGTTTACATTTGATTCTGTATTTTCATCCGTCACCCTGGAGGCCACACGCGCATTACCATGTCAGGTGGTCGTGGTCCACATGAAGATCAGATCTCTGTCTTGCTCTCCCCCTCTGTTCCCTCACAGACTGATGAGGAGAGGCAGCAGGCCCTGCAGGCCTTCACCGCCCAGTCTTTCCTCGGCTCTCCGCAGCACAATACCGTCTCCAGTTCGGGCTCTGGTACCTCGGCGCACGCCTTCCCCTCCCCCACCAGTTCCTCGGAGCACAGGACCAAGATAAAGAGAGGCCCACGAAAAAAACAGAACGAAAAGTACCAACTCAAGTACCTTAGACTTCGCAAAGCTGCCCGTGCCATGATATTTGTGAGTAAACTACTGACTCTTGAAAAGCTATGACTAGTTTCATTTATTGTTATTACAGGCAACTAGGATATGGTAGTGTTTGAATTTTCCGATCTATCTAAAGGTAATTGTCGGTGTTATACGGTTTTGCCTGCAGGAGAATGCAGCGCTCTGTGATGAAGTTGCCCACTTAGAAGAGAAGTTTCTGAGAGCGAAGGAGGAGCGGAGGTGAGTGGACGCATGTTTCCCAGCATGTTCTAAAACTGTAGTGCGTCTAGCAAGGACCTTCTTATTCACTCTTGTACATAATTGATGGGCCGTAGGGATTCTAAAAATAGTCACGTGTCATGTAACTTTAAAAATAAAATACGTTCATATTATTTCTCATTTCCAGGTTTTTACTGAAGTCGTTGTTGCAGTACCAGTCGTTTTCAGAGGGGGAGATGTTGCCAAACGCTAGCTCAAGCTCTCATCCACCTGGACCGCCTGCAGCGATGACATCAAGTGCTGCCGGGGCCTCAGGCTTGTCTGGGGGGCATAACCTGGCGTCAGTGGTGTCGACAGGGGAAGAGGGACCGCTTAAAAAACCCAAGAAGGAAAGGAAAGAGCGAGGCAGGGAAAATGGAAAGGACGAATGTGAGTGCTGCGGTGCAGATTTGCTCGGTTCACGTTGACCTTTCCGGACATTTGGCCCATTGTTTGGTTGCCTCATGTTTCCTCAGTTCCAAAGAAGATGTCTAAGAAGAGAAAGCTAGCAGACGGGTCTCGGAAACTGGTGCAGCCCATCGCTCTGGACTCGTCTGGTCGCCCCGTCTTTCCCATCGTACTGGGAGGTTTAACGGTCTACAGCCTGGGAGAGGTCAGTGTCTGGCTTTTAGCACATGCCATAGCTTTACAACCGCCACGGTAAGCCTCTGAACTCACATATTATATCCTATTTATAGTTCAGTAGAATGAGAAAGGTACACTTTTAATATTGTTACATCCATGCTCTTGCTAAGACAAACTGACTGTCCCATCAGATGGTAGTTCAGTAGTCTCTCACAGCCTCTCTAAAACCTGAAAAAGCTTCCGATTGCTCTGCAGATCATCACAGACAGGATGTTGTTCCATGATGAGTGTGCCATCTACCCGGTGGGCTTCTGCAGCACTCGAGTCTTTGCCAGCATGAAAAGCGCCGACCAGCAGTGCCTCTACACCTGCCAAATCAAGGATGTGGGAGCAGGTCCGCAGGTACACACGCCGTTGTTATTGAAGTCCAGTCATCATTCTTAGGACCCTAGTTTATATATATATATATATATATATATATATATATATATATATATATATATATATATATATATATATATATATATATATATATATATATATATATATTACACACGACCAATATGACGTACTACGTTGTGTTCAGTTCGAAACGGTGTGAATGATATTTAATTGCTGACTTGGCACATGTTATGTAATATTGTCCCACCAGTTTGAGATTGTGCCTGAGGAAGATCCTCAGAATGCCATCGTGGCCTCCTCGGCCCTGACATGCCACGCCAATCTACTGAAGGCCATCGCGTCCGTCAGGTAAATTCACCACAAAGGATCGGATTGTGTTTTCTGGTTGATCGGTGTTGGGCTACAAATAAGTCCAAGACGAATACTTTCAGAAGTCTGAGTGAACTTTTTAACTTTGTGTCCTTTTCTTAGTTCTGTGTCCGTGGCGCCCATCGTGCCGTCGGGGGCGGACTTCTTTGGCTTCTCACACCCCACCATCCAGAATCTCATCCAGAGTTGTCCCGGAGCGCGCAAATGTAGCAAGTAAGTTCACCCTCACTCGATGTGGATTAGCAACCACAAGACACGGCGTGGACTTCACACCTGCACTGACTTGCAGATTATGATTTGATTTCATGTTTTATTTTTTTTTATTTTTTGTTCCAGTGTAAATTTTCCTTTTGTAAAACCAAAACGTTGTGTGGTAACTTTTAGAAACTCAGGAAATGGAGTCATTTAATTACTATCGATATTATAGACCGAAACATATTTCCTAATCTGCTTTATTCTTCATAACATCATTTTAAAACTTCCCTTGGAAGGAAAACATAAACGAGTCAGGAGTAACATTTTCAAGTCATGGAAACGTGCTGATTTAGTTCTCCATGGTGAATGTTTTTAGTTGGGACCTGATTTATCGAGTATTTACTTATCTAGCATCAAACCTTCTAACTGAAGCTGAGCGATATAAAGAAAATATTGTTTTACATTACAAACTTTTTTTTTTTTTTTAGCTATCGATGGGTACGCTTTGAGGTGTGTCGCGGCGCCGATGTTCAGGTTCCTCTCAGCCTATCGGAGGACGACGCCTCGGTCAACTTTGATGCCTACCAGAGACATCGGGGCTTCGACGAGAACATCAAGACGGAGCACATGACAGGTTGCTTGAACATCAGTTTTCCATATTGCAGTTGTTTTTCCACTTGGTTGTAGCATAGGTTACTTCAGGTCTTGTTGCATTGATGCATGCACTGCACACGCAGTATAGGCCATTCTGGTCACTACGGGTCCATCAGACACATGAACCAGGGTAGTCTTCATGTTTAACAGCATGCCATGACTATATACCAATCTCTTGCATAGGCTTTTAAAAAGTGTGAGAGTGAATAACCCGCGACTGCTCCTCCAGGCCTGTGCTGTGAGTAGCAGAGTGAGTCGGAGTGTGATTATTAGGATTTTAAAGTAAGCCGTGTATTTCACTGTACTTCTAGTTTGTGTTTTCTAATGTTGACATGATCGCTCGGCATTGAGGGTGACTATTGTATCCCTTCGTCTCTCCTCAGGACAGGCGCCGCAGTCCCCTAGCTCCTCTCATCAGCGCCACCTGACGTCCCCCACTATGAAGCCCTCTACCTCCTATTTCAACTCCTGAAAGTAAATCTCCCCCAGTTTAGTATTACAGAGGCATACGGTAACTTCTACCTATGATATTTATCGTATGTCTTCTAGCGTCCCTAGCGGCATTACTGGGGATGTGCTAATCTAGCCGATGCAAATTTACTGGATGTGGCTGCCGAGTTAGCTTTGTGCTTAATGTGCCAGTAACAAACACATCTCTGTATTGACGGTTGCATTTCTGTATGAAACATGTGCTGCATTTTAGAAATTGAATTCCACAATGCTTTTCCCGACAAGTTGTGGTACATTTGGTATTTTACTGTTGGTAAAGTTGGATTATATTTTTTCCAGTCGAAAACAGATTTTGATTCATCAATTTCATTCTATTGCCATCTTGCTTTGGCTTGAAATGAATGCACCCACACAAACGTAGTCGTTTTAATCATTTATTTGTGCAAATTTTGTTCAGTTACAAAGATCCACGTGTTGTAAACTTGAGTTTCATTCAAATAAAACATCAGTCATGTTTTCTACAGTGCAGCAATTATTTGCAACAGCATAGTTGTCCACTGGATAAACAATGTCATCAAAAATATAAACATGCACTTTATCAAACAGACTGATAATCCCTGAACTTTCTACTCTTTTAGTATTATTCGCATTCTGAAGCTCCAGGAAAACTAACCACTCTGGTAAAGAAGAGGTGAAATGTTACGGTTCGTATTCAGGGTCTATGAATTGCAGAGGGTACTTTTTGCTTAATCTGTGGGCTCTGGCACTGCCCCACTCTGACTTACTTATTACTACCCAACTTGATTGTCGAGACCGTTTTTCCATCACTTAGTCTTCCTCAAACTCCTGGTTTCCTTTGGCTGGAGACCGGTTTGTCAAAAGGAGGCGCAGGTAAACTCCCGCTGGTGCTGTAGATGGGACAGGCTTTAAAGTCACACGGCCAGTCTCTCCATGCATATCGGACGGCAGATACTTTATCAGGAAGTGGACACAAACTGGTAGATAACTGGACAGTGGTCGCACCCCAGTGCATGATGGGAGCTGCAACCCAGCGAGACTCAGGCCCTCCTGGAGTCTGATCCCCTGAGCAACAGATCTTGAAATAAAGAAACACTGATTGGAGCTTATTTCATTATTTAGCAAGAATTTAGTTTTAAGAAATATCTTAAATTAAATTTTTTTTTTTTAGATTGAATATATAATAAATAACTATATTTAAATATGTATTACTTATAGTTTTATGTTAAAATCCAGCAGGTGAACATGGGACATCACACGGAGTGTAACGCTGCCAGCCGTACCTCAAAGATGTCTTTGGATGGCGAGACAGAGACTTCCTGGTCGTAGGTGATGTTGACGGACATTGGAGCCGACGCAATGATTTCCTTGGGGAAAGGACCGCGGAAGGACACGTTCTTCTCATTATAAGCCACTGCCATAGCGCCCAGTATCAGTCTGTGGGCTACATCCTGCTTGTCCCGTGGATGGATCCTGAATGAAATCATGGATGATAGACCAGATAGGGAGGTCAATACAGGACTCATAACAGCAGGTCCCATCATCATTAGCACACCAGGGACTTGCTGTGTCTTGGCAGCATATCAGAGGCCATGAGAAGTGTAGATGTTTATGATAATCTTAAAAACACTAACTAAGCCGGAGCAGAAACGGGTGCAATTTGCTCAAATGAACTCTTGCAGCAGCATTTAAAATTTTTTTTTTAACGAAACTCAAAAAAGGTAAAAATCTGTAATGCAATAGCATGGACCCTTGGCACCATATCAGTAAGTAAGAATTGTTGATCCAATCGCTGAAGGATTTGCACAGTTGTGGTATTACTAGTTAATTACACACAAGCATCAACAAATAACTGTTGAAGCAAATCGAATGTTCCCTCTGTCGCTCAGATTTAGCAGCGACTGCAAATAAAAAAAACACAATCCTTACGAGCCAAAAGGTGATTTTGCATCCGGTAAATCCAAAGCCACGGCCATGAAGGTTTTCTCCATCCGGGAATTGGGGACAAAGCCGTGGTCGGCCGTCTGGTGCCAGCGGATGTTTGGAAAAGCGTCACTCTTGGAGCCTTTTTCGTAGGTGGACAGCTGCGAGTACAAAGACATCCTGGATTACATTTACAATAGCTTTCTGTGGGTTATTTTACCCACACATTGGCCAAATTGCAGCACACATCATTGTCTGCGATACTTTGATACAACCATAAGGGGGTGCTAAAGTCCATGGATTTCTAAGGAGTGACGTAGAGACGAAGCATACGAATTGAACATCATGTTGTATTGAAGAAGACTTTTAACTAGCGATCGAGACCATAAACTCATGTTCAATGTTTATCGAGTTAATAAATCAAGTAGGGTGATTTTCTCATAGACCTCCATACAAAAAAAACGGTAATTATTTTTTTTGCAACCGTAGGAGTCGCCCCCTGCTGGCGAGTAGAGAGAAAGCATGTTTTAATGACACTTTGCAGAACCGGAGGTTGACGCCTGATAGTAAACACACCTGAACAAATCCAAAGGGGAAGTCGAGCGCCGTCTGCCCCCCCGAGCCCAGGTGGAACGCCACCCTCCAGTCATCAATCATCGCTGGGAAGGAACAGTTGTACGTCTCTTGGTGATACACTGCATTCGCCTCACCTGAAAGCATCGCAAGGCGTACAGATGCATGTCATACATATACTGAACATCCGATACCCGTGCAGGTAGGCTTACCTTGGTACCAGATGGCTCCTTTGATGGTCATGTTGAGCAGCGGGTGAATCATTGCATTCCACAAGACCGAATTCTCTTTAGGACCGGTAGTTTGTAATGAGCAATCCTTGCAGTAAGTGTCAGCGAAGCTTTCATGGTCCTTACTAGAAATACATTTCAATGGTTACACTAGCTTGAGAACAATGTGTCGCATTCTAAAATGAGTTACCACCCGTAACAATTTGCCCGTTTGTTTTCACACCTTACCTGTTGTTAGTTCGATACAGTCCGCACCGCTGCAGTGCTCTTGAAGAGGACCAGGCTTCGACAGGTGTGCCCCCCCAACAGGACTCCACCAGTCCTATGGGGTACTGCAGCGTCTCATACAAGTAGCGGCCAAAGAGCCAGCACACTGCAGAGAACTCTGCCACATCTGGAAATACACTCGCCTGTTTAGTAGGTGGATGTACGCACTTAAACAAAACAGCACCGTGGTTGATATATGTTGTTTAGTTGAACAAATGGGATGACATTATATACAGTTCTATACTGCATAGGTAAAAGAACATTAGCTTGTTTTTATTACACTGCAACTGGCACGGTTGCAGTTCAATAAACCCCATCGCAAACCTCCAGCTGCAAACGCATCTTTAAGCAATCCCATGAATAAATAAACAGATCCGGGACTTACTTGCTGGCGGCATAGACCAGGGAATTTCCACTTGAATCAAATCAGTCTGCTCAGTTTCACTCAGGTTCAAGGCTGCCATAAAAATCCTCACATGAGGATACTTTGCTGAAAAGTCCAGCTCCTCTGACGCATTAAAAATCTATTGGGAGAATTAATACATAAAAGAGTTCAGGTCAACAATCAAATATGAATACAAACTTATTAATCCTTCAACCTTTCTGACCATTACAGCAAATATGTTGCACTAAATCAGAGATAAAGCTAATGTCATTGAACTAATAAAAGAAAAAAGGGTTTCTTTCCAGATTCGGCCCCACAGACGGACTTTCTATTTATCACGAATTCAGAGAGACAGACTGACGTTCGCCTGGCTCGGCCTACCTTAGACGTTTGTAACCACATGTTGCTCTGCCCTCCACACAGCCAAATATCTCCAAACAGCACATCAGTCAGAGCGGCTGCGCAGTTCGGAGCGGCTGCCGTCACATTGTAGGGGCCGCCAGCTTCAACCGGGTCAAGGGTGACACGCCAGATACCTGCAAAAAAAAAAAAAAAAAAAAAACACATCACTGAACATGCACTATATACAGAATAAGGTGACTTTGACTGTTTTGGAGAGTTCTGGCTCACACCGGCAGTCAATAGTATGCACGGTATGTGCAGAGTGTCAGGAAAAAGCACATTAGTTCCCTTTAGCTGCTTTGATTTGAGGTTATGTGGCTTTATGAGGCTTCGACCAAAAAAATCAAAACCTGCATAGTTGTGAGACAAGAGTTTGATATTTTTACAACATGTAAAATAGCAATACAGCCGTCAGATGACACGGCTCAACCACAGTCTGTAAAAACGGGTCCTTCTGCATTTCCTCCCTCAGGCCGGCATCAACCACACCTTCAACACCTCCGCAGCACGACTCCATGATTCGGGAGATTGTAAAGCATCTTGATGAATAAAATTGACTCCGACGTGACATTTTACTTACACTCTGAGCGCCTTACCCTTTAGACACCTGACTGAGCGTTTGAGTCCAAACATGTGACCAGGAAAAATTCAACTTTAAATAACTCTTCTAGACTTCCTCTTCCCAAACAAGAACTAGTTACACAACAAAAGCTCAGATTCAGAAATGACTCACGCGTGGCATCTGTCCCACATATCAGGTCCACTCAGTGTCACGCTCTTTAACAGCATGTGGATGTCAGAAAAACAGGTGACATCAAAGTGGGTGCACTCACCCTTTTTCACGGTGACCACGGAGGCGTTCTGTTTCGATGGTCCCGACAAGGTGAGGGTCACCTGAGCCCCCTCGGGGCCGTGACCCCACAGCACAGCGCGCTCTGGAGACTTCTGCAGCACCATGTGGTCTCCATAGTAGGAGGCAAAGCGCAGGTCCCCCTCTACACACAAACACACACACACACACACTTTTGAAATGCCTATACAAGAGATTGGTAGTCATGGCATGCTGGGTAAGTAGTTGAAAGGGAAGAAATATAACTGGATTACAGTTCCCGTTTGTAAATACCAACGCAGCTCGTCGACAGTAATGCTGCCACACGTTTTGGACGGACGCTACTCACCGCAGGAGCGAATAGACACAACCAGGATGAAGACAACACACAGCGGTGTCGCCATGACGAGGAGACAAAAGCTGGAACACTTTATTCGCACAAAGTTCACGTGAGTTAGCTCTAAAGCTAAGTGACCCTGTTACCCGGCGGGCAGCCTGGTTTATAACCGACTGGATCAAATCTTTACCGCTCGTTAGACCTCACCAGCTGACTGCGGATTTTCAAAATAAAAGCACGAACGCTCAAAAGCAGCAACAACTTGTTTTACAACATCGATCCAACCAGATTGTACTGCATTTAGGTATCTAACCCAATAGTTAAAACATTTTACTAATCATATTGAGAAAGAAACGCGTAATAATCCTTTTTTAATTTAAGCAGAGAAGCACAGTCTGCCTGGCAACAATACAGCCCGCATGTACATTTCAAGAGCTGTAATTGTTCCTCTGGTCCGAACCAGCAACGAAGAGAGTCCTCTTAAAGCACTTCTACTTGAACAGGTTGGGGACGAAATTCAAAGTTCTCCCTATGTGCAAAAATGTGTTCAAAGGTTAAACTGAAGGCACTTGCGCATGTCGACCCCCCGGTGGCGCTCAAGCGCCTGTCATTGTGCTCTCTGATTAGATACATGCCTAGATACTAGATACATACTTTTTGTTTCTATTTCTTTTTCTAATTTTGTATTTTAGTTGTTCAATTCAAAAACACTTTATTAACGCAGCTGACAATATATTATACCATACGTATCATATATATATATATATATATATGTATATATATGTCCAGGGTGTCCCCTGCCTTCGCCCTATGTCAGCTGGGATAGGCTCCAGCGCCCCGCGACCCTAATGAGGATAAGCGGTATTGAAAATGGATGGATGGATGGATATATATATACATATATATATATATATATATATATATATATATATATATATATATATATACTAATACATGTTGGCACACATACAATGGCAACACTCTAGCTTACTAACTGCAACAACTGTAAACCAATGTATCGTTAAGTAAAATCATCAAATCTATGGTCAAGATATCTAATGTTGCATTATCAATATCAGACACAATTGTTTTTAATGGTCTTCTAAGGTTTAACAATTAGGCAAAAGGCTTTTAGACATTTAGGTTTTTTCAAAATAATTCTGAATAATATAGCATATATTGATGCAGTCAAAATTAATGTACGTTAAATGTCTCAGCTATTATAATAATATATTAATAATTGATTGTACTAATAGAAAATAAAAGAATAAGTTATCGATTGGCTTATTCATATCTCTCTCTCTCTCTCCCTCTTTCCCTCTCTCTCTCTCTATCTCTCTCTCTCTGTTTAGTTTTCTATTTCTGTTGTATACAATTTATAAAAGCATAGGCGATACTTAAAATGTAAGTAGCTGGGTAGGAACATGTGACTACTTATTAACACCACCAGATGACGCTGTGTCAATTTCCTTTGCGCTCACGTGGGGTCGAGCAGTTTTGTCGTTTGACGGTTTTGAACATACGCAGAGATGCAAACTGTCCATTCATTTCTAATTCACTCACAAATACAGAATTGTTGGTGGGTATTGATTGCTGTAGTAAACACAATTGTCTTCTTCATAATTCACTAATAGTACAGTTGTGCCTAAATGATCAAAGTGCATGTTGCCCTATATTGGCCTAAGAAGTACATAACATAAAATGGAGAGATCATCTTAAATTCCTCAAATCTAGAGATACAGATTGTTGCTGCTTATATTGGTGAAAGAAATTGCCCTTCAAGCATTTTCCGCTGAACTAGAATCAATGAAAAAATAAAAGCTAAATTGCCCACATACCTAAAGTATAATTAACTCTGGTTGCAAAGCTGTGTGAAGATGCAGTTCTGTCCTGTACCAGATTGGTTGCTGTGGCAACAGCTATTCAAGAGTTTACATCCTCTGTTGTTAAACAACGTGGGCTGTTTATTTTTTATTTTTGTGTCCATCTTTTTTATTTGGTGATCTTCTCAAACATGGACAACTTGAGATGTGTACACACTTTCCCAAATGTTTTCCCGAATAAATACAAGTCACAGTAGACACATCTATTAAAATATTTTAAAAAATGGATCTCTTCTCAGCCCTCGTCATGATGTGCAGTTACATAATGAATCAAACTTGGGGAACGGCCCCTCAGATGGTCAAAGCCGCAGGGCCTCTGCGAGGTGAATCCCTATGAAGGCCAAAGTAATTAACATCTATATACTAAAACAACAGCATGAAAAATGAGAAGCAGGTGAAACATTCATTATACAACAGTTTACCAGCCAGTTTGTGTATTTACCGTAGCGTTTGCCTTCAGTAAAGACAAATGCACACGCCGGGTTCTGTTGGCATTCTATTTAACACGAAACTTCAACACTCACACAGAGATAAGTGATGAATATAGGCAGGAGAACGGGAACGCTGTTGGTTGGAGCATAAAGTAATGAGAACATTGTAAATGGGGAACAGAGGTGTTATCATGGAGTGTATTGGTAGTGAGATGTAGTGGAACTACATACATGAGTGTCAATTGCGTACCACTTCAAAGGCCGGTGATAACATTTGAAGTGGCACACGGTCCAGGGTATATATGTATGTTCAGCCTATTTGTTTGCCGGAGAGGAACCACCAGGGCCTTCTAAGATATTCTAAAGAATAATATTTAAAAAGGTCGTCAGTTCTAATTTTATTTTATCAATTCATATAAGGGGGAAAAAAAAACAACCTTTAAACCTGCTTATTCAGTATGTGTTGGAATTGTGAGAATGCGGCTGCCTCGGTTGCTGTGAATAACATGTTGTGCCTTTAGCTCTGTGATTGATGGTCCACCTATAAATATACAGAGGTCTGGGATGGTTAAGGAGAACTTGAAACAGCGTTGGAGGCGTTGCTCAATGGTGCATGAAGTGCCAATGCTTCATATCAATCATTATAGTTTTATTTTGTGTCTTATTATGAGACAAAAACGTGGATCTAATGGCCAATGTTTTACTATTTTAAGTTACATTTATACATTTATAAAGACCCTACCCATCATGGCATGTGTTAGTATGATGACACTTAATGTTAATTCTAGGAATTTAATGAAATACAAATGAAATACAAATGTGCCAAAGATCTCTACATAGTATCTCTACATAGTATTAGAAAAAAGACACATTATAATAAAGACATTAAATGTATTTATTATAAACAATCGCGTTAATCTTTGTTATGGTTTATTTTAAAACATGGTTATTTTATGTTTAATCTGCTTCATATATTTTTAATTTGTATATAGTTTTTTGTATTGTGTAAATGTCTTTGGAATTTAAGAAAAACAACACACGCCATAAACTTCCTGGTTATAAAGTTACCCGGATCTTCGAAATTACGGGTTTTCTTCCGCATGGGCGCACCAGTGTTTCCATCAGCCGGCTGCATTAAGCCGCGCGCTCCCGGCAGTAATTCAAGAGAGACACATTTCAAATGACAGTAAAACTGTCTCAGTAAATCTTCTTCTCTAAGTGGCTGGCTTTGTTATCTCTAATTATATGATAAGTAACTCACGTTAAGTGACACAAATCATAAGCTAGCGGGGGGGAAACACTTTCTGAAACCAGCTAGCGGATAGCCACCGTTAGCTTGGTTCACTATTAAAGCCGAGAGGAGGACGTTGTTATGGATTTATTACCCACGCCGTTATCAATATCAACTTTTAATGTTGAAGCAAGTGAAGACCTACACCAGAGCTCAATCCGGTGCAGAAAACCAAACTTGTTTGGAGTCTTTTCAACTAATTGCTCGCTGAGTCTGGCGCATCGAGTGGCTCACAGGTCAAATATGGACTATATGATTCATGAAGTTTATCCAAGTTTTTTCAAATCTTTTCAAAACAACAATAACGAGCAACCTATGCAAAACAAAAGAAAAGTAGTGTTGATATGTGTGAGCTATCAAGTTTTATCAGTATTAGTGGCTGAGCCCGTTTTCCACAACAAATCTTTTCAAAACGGGGTTGCAGACTTGATACGGCCACTCTCAATTCATGCTAAATGTTGAGCTTTTGTTTTGAAGGGCATCACGGAGAGGACGTGGCGAGTAACCTGTTAACTTAAACATTTACAGGAAGGTACAGGAATTTCGCCATGTATTTATTAATGACTTCGTTTTATGTACGTATACTTTGTACTTTTGTAATATGTGAAGTTCTCAATAAAGGTTTTTCTGCATTTCCTCCTGCGCCCCGCAATTACATGTTCATGGATCGCTTCTATTTCACGGGCGCAGCTTTTCCAGCCTTTACGGCTCTCGTTCAGGGGTCCAGGAAACACACCGGACCAATTACACGCTTTCTAAATCCTCTCACGTGTTGCTGCTCGGCCAATCACACGTGTGTATTCCGTTAAGCCCCGCCCTCAACTCGAGTGCCATATTCACACACACACACACGCACACGCACACGCACACGCACACGCACACACACGCACACGGGAGCGACAGGAGAGAAACCCGATAGATGTACAAAGTACGTGAGTCAGAGACGTTATTTCACTTAACCAGAGCATTTAAACAAAAATGGACTCTTATATGTTTATTGTTCCCACAACTAGTTCAAAAGCATTATTAAAAGCAGCGATGTGAAGCGCCACGACGAGACAAAGCACGTGCTCTTTTGGGCAAACGTACCGACTCACATCCCATGTGAAGGCACAGAAAAATAAACCTAAGAGCCCAATATGATCAGAATCCTGACGCATTAATTAACTGGCCAACAATGATGTTAACAGGAAGGAGACATGAGCTGAACCAAGTGGTTTGATAACCACAGATAAAGCCCCCGCACACACATTTCTTTTTTTAGATGACAATACAATATCTTGACTCTCCATTAACAGCCCCTATATATATACACACACACACACACACACACACACACACACACACACTTTCTTTTCCATGGATTTACTTTTTATTTCAGTTTCCTAGTCTTGCCCTTCCCCTGTGAGCTGGACCGTTAATTGACAATATGTAAAATCCTACCACAGCCCTTTACTTCCGTATGTTCATTATTTAACAACGTACTTACAAAAGCATTTACAAACCTATATTAGAAGTTATACAGTGGCAATGACAAGACAGAAACAAAGAAGGAAATATATATATGTATTACTATTTTTTTATGCACAACAAATATCATATCTTGTTACAGTATCTGTAAAATTGCTTGAACATAAACCACTTTAAGACGTATATATATCTCTAAACGTTCAAATCCTTTTTTCATTAGCGTGTACATTACATTACATTACATTACATGTCATTTAGCTGACGCTTTTATCCAAAGCGACTTACAATAAGTGCATAAAACCGTGAGTCCAAACTCAGAACAACAAGAATCAAACAAGTACAATTTCTTCAATAAAGTTAAACTACAAAGTACTATCCGTAAGTGCCATTTAAATGCTACTAAAGTGCTATCGGTAAGGGACATTTAAGTGCTACTACGGCATTTAAGTGCTACCTATTCAAGGTATAGTGTACATTTTAGTATACACACACACACACACACACACACGCACACACACACACACACACCTTGTTTACTATAGTCTCTAACATTAATATCTATGATTTATTAGGTTTCTGACTGCATAAGACAATGTGTTTCTTTGACTGATGCTAATTTCTATATGAAGTAATTTGCTTTTGCTCAAAGTGCTGAACAGCGATGACATACATAATAATATTGTGCAAGCGTTAGACCTTGAATGATTTATTTCCTTCTGCAAATGAAAGCCGAAGTTCTCAAAAGCATAATTTCCGACCTTTAAAACCCAGTGTTGAATATACTTTGAAGTATGCAGGTCGAAAGAACAGTTTCAGATCTTTCCCAATGAATGCTGAGAACAACGTCGCCTCCTGTTGCTTCCACTCAAGCCGTCGTGACCTGAAACCTGTCAGTGAGCAAAGTTATTTACTGAAAAACAACAAGAATATTAACAACATATACACGCTGTTCTCCAGCTTGAATAATTTCAGAATTATACCTCCCATGTGTAAGCAAAGTGAACATTTTTAAATAAAAAAATGCGCCTCATGCAATGATGACAACATTTGCAAATGCGCAAAGGCATCAGAAGAGAAATGATTTTGGAAATATTTTTTACGCAATTATAAATGATGGAGAATTTCAACATTCGGTTTCAATCGCCGCTATACGACTTTGTCAATTCACTGTAATTATTTCTTCCAGTCGTGTGCTTAATAGAATTTTAAATGATAGTCAAAGGAAGAAGGCATTTTTTAAAAGTCTATATAATTGAAAAATCAAATCAAATGAAACGTTATTTTTCTTTTAAAAAAAAAAACATTCTCAGTCACTTTTATTAAAGCAGGCAATTGGAAAAACAAAAATATATGTGGTCTTGACTTTTTCAAGGTGTGCATGGGGTTGAAAAATATGCTTTGAGTTTTGAGTTGACCTTGTTTTGCTGAACTTTTCACATGTTTTATACAGTAAACAGTAACTTAAACTTGGAACATTGTATTTGTGTCCCATTTGCGATCGCAATTGCAGTTCATTTCACGTAAAATGTCAAACGCGTGGAAAAGCATCACAATTAGGAGAGATTAAAAGGAGAACAGATGGAGTTTTGTGTCTGTTTTCGCATGAAATCAAATCACAAAATTGTCAACAAACGGCACAATCGCACTAAAAATAATAAACAACCTGTAGCACCGATACCACAACAATGTGCTTGCCAAGCAATATCGCACATCGAGAAGACAAATGGCATGAAGGATGCACAGTATTTTCTCCTTATAGGCCTTCAGCTTGTATTTACTGATGGAAAGAAAACAATACCATCACCAATTACAGCATCCTGCACACATTCCCCAGGCAGCCAATGAACACATTTTAACACACACACACGCACGCACACACACACACACACACACACACACACACACACACACACACACACACACACACACATCAATTCGCCCTGAGTTGAATACAAAGGTGTCATTTTACATTGTACTTATCGTGTTATGACTCCACTTCAGCGTCCGAGCCAGCGCTCAAATTAGATTGCAGAAATTGGGTTGAAAATGGCCAACTCTCCTCTAGTGATCCGGGGAATGGGCTCCGCTCTGCTTCTTTACAGCTAATTTCACGTGGGGAAATGAGAGATGCAAATATGTTTGTGGTTTCATGCATGAACCAAGATTCATGGGCCGCTGTCTCGGGTGGCCCTCATAGGTCTCTTAAGACATCAGCTCCCATCCATCTTGTGATAAATCCCTCGAATTAGCGCCTCCCTTTAAGTTGCTGTGCAGCTATTAGTTGCATGAGAGGAGCCTGAGCATCACCTCCCCATAGCCTGCGTTGCATCTCGCTTTTACACTTTTCACACTTGCAAGCTGCTGAACAATACATTTTCCAGGCGACTGTAAAGTCTCCAGTACGAGTCGAGTCAAGAAAATCTCAACTCATTTCAACTGAAGGCGATCGGATCGTTGACATTTTGGGAAATACTCTCGTTTCGCTTTCTCAGAGAACACCAGCAGTCGGTTAGCTTCGCTTAGTGCGATGACTGAAAACAGTGGGAAACGGCCAGCAATGTAACACAATCTACCTGCCAGCACCTGTAAAGGTCAATACTTAACATGTTTTATATATATATATATATATATATATATTATTTTCGCTATAGAAACGTTTAAAGGGCTTTCTTGACCGGGCGCACTATCTTCCTGAACTCATCATAGTGAGGTTGCCAGGCAATGAGAAGAGATATTTTCATACACAGGCCTGCTCACACCAGTGAGATGTTTAGTTTAGACGCTGCACTGCGGGCCAATAGAAAGCCGTCTTGACCTCTTGACAGCACTGACTTCTGAGGCAACGGAGAACTCGACAGTAGAAAACAGCCGTGAACCTTTTTTGAATACGGTTCATTTTTAGACTCTCAGGTGTTCCAGCCCTGCACTGTAATGTATCTAGAAAACCAAATGTCTCGGACAAAGGTCACAGAAGTTTTGCCCGTCATTGCCGTGCGAGTTGCGTTTCTTATACGACATGTGATACAGAAGAGTAACGAAACAAATACTTTCCCAGTCCCATCCAGCCTCAGATCCTGCTCCAGCTCTCAGCCTCCTACTCAAAATCTAAATTGGTTTTCCCGGGCTCTCATGATGGGTTCGGGGTGTTGCAGCATTACTTAATAGTGCCGCTGTTGTAGGAGGAAATGTTGCTGCTTATACCGATCAGGAAAGATGAGTGCGCCCGCGTGCACTTCTGGTGTTTCACACAACGCTTGAGTTTGAGTCACCGAAGCTGCCGTCTCACGCTGGAGCTAAAGATGATGGAGAAAATCCACTCGAGGATGGCGTACAGTGGTAAAAGACCGTCTCCCGTCGCATTGTGATTTAAAATCATATCGCAAACAAGGCCTCCCCATGAACATAAGTGGACTCCTCAGTATCGTAAACAGTGTGAATAACCAGAGGGGCGATGGGGAAATGACAACAAAGCAAAATGCAAATACTGCCACATTATTAATGACCTTTTATATTTCAGTGACAAGCCATTAGATCATAAACCAAAGCCCACATTGATACAAGCCTGGGAGGAACAATCCTGGTTGAGTGTCACTTTAATAAATGGGTTCATCAGCTGTTGCGATTTTAGCTTTGAAGCAAATGGCACAAGTCAATACGCCACACATCATTTTTCAAGGAGCAGTGCAAGTTGCATTGCCATATCTTTACGTTTATTACTCTCGGGCCTTTTAATGCTGATGTCAAATAATCAGCGAATACTTTTATATGAAATGGTGAGAAATGGGACGTATAATCTTTCCAATTTCTGTATCTGGCGGCGTAATTTATGATGCAAAGGAAGTACGCTGATGGGAAGGAGAGAAAAAAAATCACGACATTTTATTGACTTGAATGATGGTTATTTATATTATTATTGGTTTGTTTTGTTTGTTAACTTTTCTCGGCATGCTGTGTTGCCAAGCAACCAGACCTCATCTCCCGATGAAAACAAAAGACTATAGCTCTTTTTATTATACCAGCAGAAACATGGCACACATGGGGCAGTACACACAAAAACTGTTATTTAATCACACCCCATGTAATTAGCTCCACATCGACATTCACCGTAAATCATTATTTCATTCTTACATACCTGCTGTTTCAATGCTCCGCGGCGGAGAACATCACGATGGCTATTGAGCAATACATTTAAAGAGGTACATCGTAAACATGCACATAAAAGTGTGCGTGTGTTTCTCGAGAAGGATACACACATCAAGAATGATGATTATTTTTTACGAGTGTCAAGATTAACAAGATTATCAAATCATCCCAGGTCTTTTTTCTTCTTCTACCTGCCTGTGGTGTAACATATGTCCAAAGTAAAGAACCAACCAATCTTTTCAAATGAAAAAAAAAAAAAAAATCCTTTGTCACTCCTTAATTTGTAATATGTGTGTGAAAGAAAGAGTCATTTTGGCTTCCTCTTCCAGGTATGTTTATTCATAGCTTTTCCATTCATGTCCTCCGTAACCCTTTCCTTTTATGAAAATGGAACATCTCCTCAGGTCCTTCATCATTAAAAGGGTCTTTATCACAGTTTCCCTTCCCCTGGAGAGCTTTATGAATGAACGGTGAACAATAGGTTAATACATTAATGTAAAAGCATGCTGAAGCTGCTTTCACTTTGACACCCGTGACAGTAAAGAGGTCAGACGGATGCTGGATACGCTTCAGATCAGCAGGTGGCACTCTCACGTCAGTGAAATACGCACGGCCAAGAGTGCTTTGACAGGACACGAGGGAGCCCATGGTGGGTTTTTTTCCCCCTTTTAATTTATCTTAAGCCTTTCAGAGAAAACAACTTCCGCCATCTGGATTATGATAACTGGCTTTCAAAGATAAGCCACGTCAGAGAGTTAGTTTAAAAAAAAAATGTTCTCTCTCCCTTCATGTAATGGCCACATTTCACGTGAATATTGTTTCATACTCAAGCAATATGAGTGTATCTCATGCTATATCCCACTTTCATTGCTTGGATAATCTCCCACTTCCCAACAGTGTGAAATCACCTTAACATGAGTGTTAGATACGGCAGCGGGAGCAGAGCTATTGATGCATTGTACAATAAACACCTTTTTATAGTTGATTTCCTTTCTGCTCATGATCCTATGATTAGCTGTATTCGTAAAATGAATGGAGATAGACATCTAAATATTTCTTTGTATGAATATAATATCACTTTATCTTCATCCAATTATAATGTTTTGTTCCACAACAATACTCTGTACACTGTTTATTTATTACCAGGATTAAACCTGTATTCTTAATCAACTTTGCATGTAAACACACTCGCTGTTCATTCCACATCCCGGGTTCATGAGATTGCCTCGCAATTAACTTCACATTTATTAAGAAAATTAAAGCTGCCGTTTTGTTTGACAGTTACTTTTCTCTCTCCGAAACCCTGAATATTAACGATGACAAAATCAGGTGAATGCATCAGGTGAATGACAATTATGAAATCTATTTTTATAAATTCTCAGTCTTCCCGGGCAAAAATCGCGCCGTCTTATTCGGGCTTTTAATCTGTCAAGTGAGCAGAGTTTGCGGTTTACAGTAAAAATATATTCATGCCACAATTCCCAAGATGCTGCTGTACGCCAACAGCAGGAATAAGGGCCTCCAAATCAAACCCGCGATGAGTTCAACGGCAATACAGTCGGAGAATGGCAGAGGTCGTGCACTGGATGAAATTAGCCTAGTATTTCCAATTTTACCTGGGACCTAAACTTCCTTTATTAAGAGTCAGGGTCATATATACTCCTGGCCACTTTGCAGTTTCCTCTTGGTTGAATGCTCAAGAGGCTGGTGCAGCAATTTCCTATATTTAATCGAACGTGACTGAGGTGTTAACAGTGTAGCAGAAAAAGAAAACACACTTCGACTGTCTCGCCCAGACACCTCTCAAGATTAATAGTCTGTGAACGTGTAGCTGTTTTATGAGAAAAATGCACTTCCTAAAATCTGGTCAAACTGTCAGCCTCGCACGGCAGTGCAAAAAAAAAAAGAAAAAAAAAAGTCATCTAGGAATAAACACTTTCCGGAGTCGTTCAAATTTAACACTACGCAGCGCGGAGGGACGCACATTTTTAAGGCAGAGTAGTGAACGCCTGTCTCCTTTCATTTACAAAGTGGAGGATTCGGCACACATTTCCTATGTGCATGGACCCACTTTTGGTGAGATGAGATGGGAGCACGATGCAGAGCGCCGAGAGAGGGAGCACTGGGGATGCCGAGAGCTGCAAAACAAAAGACCGACTTTCAACCACTTCTCCTGTGTTAACGGCATCTTACCGCTCACACTGTCAGATTTTGAATCGGCTCCCAGGCAAAGCTCCAATTCACATGACATTGTCAGAGAGGAGAGGGCACTCGCATTTATTAATAGAACTCGACATTTATGGATGGATGGGCCATCATGGCTGTTTACATGTTGGCTCAATTATCTCGTTTGGCTGATGGAACATGCCGCTTGCGATAATCAGTTGATTGCTGTGTATTTAGCTGGTACTGAAGAGCAGCCTCAATACCACGCAGGGAAAAACATCTTCTCGTGTTATCGTGTGGGCAGAACCTTCCTCTTGATGTCCTTTTTAGAGTGTGGCACATATCAGAAAGAGATGGCAGAGAGGTGTGATGGCTAAATGAAGTTCTGATTCCCATAAGTCTTCGCCCCCCTTGCGATGCACCACTCGCTGTGGTCCAACCACATGGGACATTTTGCCTTCAAACATTTCTTCCTCTGTTTAGCCACAGTGTGAGGCAGGAAATGGTCTCTGGTTCTGGTTTAATTGAGTTTGGTTTTCCAGAAACCAGGCCGTGCACTCACTGAGAGATGTGGGTTACTGGTGTTTAACATTTAAATGCCTCATGTGAATTTTGTGAGCAAAAGGGAAGCTTGGTAACATTTTTATGTAAAAAAAAAAAAAGACATAAAAATCCTCCACACCTGCTTTCTGGTGTTCTGTTACGCCTTACTGCTACATCAAAGTCCATGTACCTGCAATTTGATTAAGAGGTTGAAATAAATGATAATAATAATAATTATACCCCTAAAACTAGCACAGAAACTATTTCTAATTATTACCTTGCAATACTATTAGATGTCCATATTAGCCCTTTTTAAGATCATGGTACTTGGAAATGTACTCTGCACAATACATGAAACTATGACACACACACACACACACACACACACACACACACACACACACACACACACACCTGTTACTCTAATGAAAGTGTCACTCTTCTCTGTTGGTGCCAGTAAACACACAGCCTCCTTTATTTATTCCAAGTTGATACAATTCAGTTACATCTGGATTACAGACTTTGCTCAAGATAAAAACATAATAGTATAAGTACAAAAAAGTATATGTATAATACAAGCAACCAGTTATATACAACAATATGTGAAAAAGAATTAAAACACACATTAATAATCACTTTAATTACTCTTGTATCCCCACAGATTCATGTTCATACTGGACAATCACACAGTATAGTATAAAATAGGGCACAGAGTGCGGTGATGATGATATCCTTCAGTAGAAAGTAAAGTTGTGGAGGTGATTTGGGATGAAACTTTCTTCACTTCTGACATTTAAGGCTCAGACATCTCGTGCCAAGACCCAGTCAGTCAGCTTTTTGAATATTTAAACACGACAACAATCTTGACACCAGTTTTCAATCCCATGCTAATGTTTCCGCCGAAGCTTCGTATGAATATTGAAAACAAATCGCAGAGGAGTGCGTTATTCTATTTTAAGTTTATATTCGTGCAGGTCGGCACAGCAGAGTTGCTAATTTTAACTTAAGGAGGGCAGTTCAATCTTTAGTAGCCTCTATTTTAAACTAACATGTGACGTATGCGTTTCAATGTTTTTCCTCCACACTAACTAGTTTTAATTGCATAGGCCTAAAATATCTCGTGCCGTGTGTAAGTTCTACGCTTGAATATTGCAATAATAACAAAAAATGTGAACGTTCAAAGGTTTTATCTTGTGTAATGCAGAAGTACTGCGGAATCGTCCAATATCCGCACTCTTGTGTTAACCAGGCAGACGTCCAGACACACAAAGAGTAAATATGATGCATACAAACACGGCAAACCCAGAGAGGAGAAACAGGGGGATACAATCAGCAGCGGGGGTATATAAAGAAACACGATTCAGCCATAATGGCAGAGTGAATCCCCGTAGATATGCCCCAACACAACACCAACATTTTTAGCTTAGTGATATCTGAAAGCACTATCATGTAGGCACATTCCACAAACAGATAGGCCATTGCAAATCAAATGATGGGGAATAAGCTGGTTTATCCTCATTTAATGAGTCCTATCTAACTCTGACGCCTGAGGAATTTCTAGTATTTACTTTCCTCTCAGAAAAGAAACACGGCCGGCTCTGCATTAGTTACAGCTTCCCATGCACCCCTTACTTACTTACTTACTCTATTTATGCCTCATGGTGACCTATTGCACCAGACGCCACATTTGAAATAAAACCATTTTAACAAATCATTCTACAACAGTGCTTGTGAATTTTCACAGCTTTTCTCTGCAAATGGCTTTCCCCAACTCTCGGTATGAAACAGGAAGTGAGGGTCATTCTAAAGCTCCAATTAGAAACAGGTGAACACTAGATAAGTGCAGGTTATTTGCGTGCCAGCTGCAAAGTCAAAAGTTATTCATTTTGACTCATGACTATTAATGTTACAGTGAGAGCAGGTAGGCAACAATATGTCAAAGGGTGTCACATTATCACATCAACCGTGCAATTATGTGTCGGGCTTCTGTAGGCCGTCAAATCTGTACGGCTAACATTGATCCACATTCATTTATTTTGGTATAACAGTAATATTACTACCAATGTTTTTTTGTTTTTGTTTCCACATGGAGGTTGGTTCTTTTAAGAGACTACTCTGTGTTGCACCGCCATGTTTCTACAGTAACTCAGAAAAGAAAATCCAAACTTCATCCCCGACATATGGCCATTTGCATTTTCAGTTGGTTGCAATCTTCAACCTCACCACTAGATGCCCCCAAATCCTTCACCATGGCCCTCATGAATGGACCAGAATCAACGATGTCCACCTTCTGACTCGACCAGCCTGTCTGTGGCACCCAGTGGCACCCATGGCCATTCCTCTCTACTAAAGTCATACTGTACATCTTGTAACAGCTCACAAATATATTATTATATAGTTTTTGCAGTGGATTGCTGGATGTGCTAGCGGGTTTGTGGCAGCAGGACGGCGTACGTCGGCTTTATTCAAAATAAACTACAGTGCCCTTGCTCATCATAATGTATTTATATGTTACCCAGTGCATTAGTGTGTTACATTGTTGTGTTTTATGCTTACGGGAGAGAAATATCTGACTTTGGATACACAGAAAATAGAATCAATTCGGAAGGTTTTGATCTTTTTGTCGAATGTATTGACAATAATAACATTTTGAGTATAACTGCACACTTTTGGCATTTACTGTACCTCCACAGATGATGTTGTCTCTTTAGATTTTCTATTCCGGGACACTTATTAAATCATCGATTAGACACGACTGTCTGTCTCTGTGATTTAAATGTAACACTTACTGAAGTTGGCTGCTTGGCTGTCACGCTTGCCATATGGTGTACTTTTTTGAGATGGAAGCATTGGCATTTTATTGTTTTCTCAATTACTATTCAAGACATAACACTGGCATTTTACTACCAGACATGTGTAGCCACCAAGAAATATGTTGGCCAATCTAGACTAGCATACAAAAGTGTCCGATATTATACTCACAATGCTGCGCTCACTAAATGCGGGGCTACTTGTGGTTCCTAGAGTCCTAAAAAGTAGGATGGGAGCAAGAGCCTTCAGTTATCAAGCTCCTCTTTTATGGAACCAGCTTCCACTTTCAGTCCGGGAGGCAGACACAGTCACCTCATTCAAGAATAGACTTAAGACTTTCCTGTTTGATAGTGCTTATAGTTAGGGCTGAATCAGGTTTGCCCTGGTTGAGCCCCTTGATATGCTGCTATAGGCTTATAGGCTGTTGGGGGATGTTTTAGGATACACTGAGCACCTCTCTCCTCTTCTCTCTCTCCTTATGGATACATTTACATCTCTCCATTGCACCTTATTAACTCTGCTTCCTCCCCGGAGTCGTTGTGACTTCACGTCTCATAGGGTCCATTGGACCTGGAGGTGTCTGATGCCTGGTGAGCCGGCCTCCCGCGTTGGCCCTGCTGATGCCCCGCCCCCTCCTCTCTACCTCCTTCTGTTTCATGGATTGGAGTTCCATTCATACATTGTCATATTCATGTAATGTGTTTATGTAACTTTGTAAATGCTGTTCATTCTGTACACATGACATCTATTGCTTCTGTCCATCCGGGGAGAGGGATCCTCCTCTGTTGCTCTCCTGAAGGTTTCTTCCCTTTTTTCCCTGTGAAAGGTTATTTTTGGGGAGTTTTTCCTGATTCGATGTGAGGTCCTGGGACAGGGATGTCGTATGTGTACAGATTGTAAAGCCCTCTGAGGCAAATTTGTAATTTGTGATATTGGGCTATACAAAATAAACTGAATTGAATTGAACAATGACACGCCTTCCTAACTAGTCTTTCATTGGACACAACAGGTACCATCAAATCACCACGTTGTCCCAGAACAATGCTGTTGCACCTCAATGTTGTCATACTTCAGTGTGTCTGATTTGATTATTGTTATGATCGGCACTGTGAGAGAGGTCTATTTTGGGCTCCGATGTTCAAATATTATTCCTGGCTGCTGGTTCAGTATCAGGAAGAGGCACACTGACACAAGAAAGCCCACGTATTGATATTTGCCGTTCTGTGCTTTTGCCTCCCACTGATCAAATAAAATTCACTGTGCACCTCATAAAAGGGCACGGTGTATTGTACTGGCCCAATACTGGAAATACAGATTCTTTTTTTGGGGGATTTTTTTATTATCACATATTAAAACTTAAGGCGCAGCATATAAAATGAAATCAATCAAAAATGAATGAAATTGGAAATCTGAACCCCGAAGGCGGACGCGTAAACAGCACATGCTTCATTTAGTGCAACGTATTCCTTAATGTTACCGTTTGGAAAAGTCCATTATTCCAGAAGCCGCCATTAGTTGAGCCCATTCAAGCTCACGCTATCAGTGTCTGATAAGCTGCTTAGCGGAGGGGGGTGGGGAGAGGTTGCGAGGGGGGCGCTTGCTTAGATAATGTGCCAGCGTCTCTCAGCAGCGTGAACCTGCCGAGGCCGATAATGACAAGCAGCTACTAACCAAAAGGTTGCGAATCAATTTACAGATATGGGCATATAGGAGAGGGCAGTGAAAACAAGTGCAAATGCAAAGACGACCGTGACTGTCTGAGCAGATGGCAGACGACAGTTTCCTGACATTCAGGGGGAGAAGAAACCTCTCCACTTAGCTGGAGGCACATATCCTGAGAGGTATAATGAATTGTTTCACAGGCACACAGTTTTTCTTCTTCTTCTTCAAATTTGTTTCACATGTTTTGATGTTTTGAGTGACACCACCAGCTTTGGGAGGGGCTCGCTCGGATAGTCGCCATTGCACCGCAGTTTTTCTTGACCTGATGTTTACCTGCATAATGCTTCCTGATCAGCCGTGTCCTCCAGTTTTCATTCACTTTGACATGGCTGCTCGTTTCAGTTGGTTCCTGACCTCACAGATGTGCACAACCTCCACAGAAACAATTGTCCACACAACAACAACAACAACAACAACACCAACAACAATCCTTCGCCGCGATATTACACAATGCAGTGTGGCAACACAATGACTGCAGCAGCTATTGTCATGCGCGGATGTTTTAATTGAGAGACCTGTCGGGCTGTGAAATCTCTCTAATGACCAAGTGGAGCAATAACAGAGGCTTATTGGATATCACAGCAAAACACAGGGAGGAGGCAGAAAGAGCATTTGGTCCTTTTCCAGCCATCTGGATTCACCTTGAAAGGTGTGGATGACACACACACACACACACATACACACACACACACACACACACACAAAAGAGAGAGATAAGTCCTCCAACACATTCTCCTTTTGTTGCTACAAAATATTGCCCTGGATACATATTTTTTGCCTTTCACTTGCGGGGTTAGAATTATAAAAAGGTCTCCTTGACCACGGCGCTTTTCGCAGAAAATCTACAAAGTCCGACATTTATACGCTGCGACACATGAATAAGAAGTATGATAATAAAATGAACTCCCAATTTCTCACACGTCTGACGGGGGAGAAATATCTTCTGGGTGCATTTGCGTTTCCTGCTGTGCCATCTGAAGAAATGCCTTTTCTCCAAGAGCTTAAAACAACATCGCAGACGAGCGAGTGTCAGGCGAGATTAGGTTGTGAGCCGCACTTTGTCTCGTGGCTTTGGGGGAAACCCCGATTTTACACGATGGTGAAAGGAAACTAAGATTCTTCCACGCTAAGATCTCAAAGTCTGTCCTGCATTGGCAAAAAAAAAAAAAATCTGATCCCTTCGTGAAAGTACTAAAAGTCGACTAAAATCTATCTGCACATACCCGCTTTCCACCCGTAACGTTGAGGCCATTCTATCAATTCGGTTTGGCCAAGTGCGAGTGATCAATAGCGCTGCTATTATTATTTTTGCAACAAAACACAACATGACATGTTAACAACATATCTCTGTTGTATTGTCTGTATCAATGGGCTCTCGAGCGCCAGAGAACGATGGTCATCTGGAGCACTTTCATGAGAATGTGTTGTAAGCCGCAAGCGATTATGAGCTCTGGCACCGACTTTTTGAAATATATTTTTATTAACCAACCTAAACTTGTAGCTTTTCATGCAGCCTTTGGCAAAAACATTGATTCGTCTCATGTTAATACATCCCATTGTTTACCGCCGGATGTTTTTCTGTCGCGAATTAAACCATCACACAGATGAGCTTTGAACGAATAACCAGCGATGACACACACAGTTTTTTTTTTTTTGTAATATCACCCAGTCGGTCCAATTTTGTATATTAAGGTTATATTTGACAAATTTGCAGTTTGACATGAGTGACTGTCTACGATGACGAATGCTTAAATTACACCACGCAGAGGCAACAGCATGGCTCCTTCAATCACTTATGAAATAAAAGTCAGAGAATTGATTTGCTTGTCCATCTGGTGACGTGTGGTTAAAAAAGCATTTCTGGTTTGTATGGAAATGGATCATTATGGATTTAACAAAAAAAAGAAGAAAAAAAAGCCACGAGGAGAATATTCTATCTGCTGATAAAATAACAGCCTAATGATTATGGAGGTACATTTGTAATGATTAACCGTTAATTTCTGGAAGCTGGCGATCCTTATTGATTTTTTGAAGGGCGAAACCTCTTTTATTAATACATCAAAGGGGTTCCTTATTGTTGTCGTTAAACGTTGGCGGTTTCATGTGCAATTGGCGAACAATCTCCTTTGAGATTTTGACTATACTTTGCTTTAACATCACACAGAAACATATGTGAAAATGATGAAAGTATACTTCTCTGTGGTCCACAGTTGATCGGGCACTATATGAATTATCCTGACGCTGAAAATCCCATAACACTGAGATTTATTCGACTCATATCCTCAGAATATTGCATTCGCCCTGAGAAAAATGTCAACCGCACAAAATGCCAATGTTTTGTTCCAGGGCAAGTCTTGAATGGAAGAAGAAAGAAAAAAATAATGGAAATAATTTAAATATGCTCTTTAGCTGTGAAGCCACCGGCTTTGGACCACTGAGGCTCCAGCTGGAGCCTGTTGAAGCCTAAAGAGGCGAGCGAGCTCTCCTCCTTTTGCTGTAATAACCAGCTGTTGTTGATTGAACCACCGCGCCTGGAGGAGTGTGCAGGCAGATGCTCTGGTGGCACGGAGAATGATGAACATCGCCTGCCAGCATCTGCATCGCAGCTAATGTATGTGCCGACACACGGCGTCACACACACACACACACACGTGAGCTCTCAGCCGGGACACTAATTGTCCACCGGATCAAATGCATGTGGACAATCGCTACAGAGGCTCACCAGGAGAAGCTTTTGTAGTCTTCCCCCGGTGGAGTTTTTTTTTTTTTTGTAACCTGTTTAACGTGACTGAGTATGCAGATGTTTTTTTTTAAACCTGAGTGTAACACCAAACTTGGAATTAGCTGAGCAATAATGTTGATGGATCCAACTCTTGAACCCGGGATTGACGAACGACAACGTTCATCACTTTCTAAATTAGGTTTTGCAGCGACGGAGCTCGTATTTTATGTTTTCCACATCTTAGACGAAGGAGACAGAGCACACACACACACACACACACACACACACACACACACACAGGCAGGCATATATGAGGGGTGTATGGATAGACACTTAGATTTAATGATCAAAGATCCAATATAACAGATGCAAAGTGAAAACGTTAATACATGTCCTCATCTTGAAGATATATACACCTTTAATTTGTCACCATTTTAGTCCTTCCTAAACATTCCCACCATGCTTGAACATGAGTGACACAATGTGGCACTTTATAGTGAACAATAGTTGTTTCTTCTTCTTCCATTTTTTTCAATGTATGGAAGAGACAAGTAATACCAAATCACATTCATCAAATCCGAAAAAATAAATCATATTTTTCTCTTATCGATTGCAGACCCCTGAACTGAATCAAATAGAAATCGTATCATGGCAGACTTTTGTAATAACGGTTTGTGGTATTGTGGTCCAATTAATCATATCTTGATGAAATTTGGGATTTATACCTTTAAAAAAAAAAAAAAAAAAGTCCTGCTTGGGGTGAGGCTTTTAAAAAATGTTTTTTGACCATCTCTGAGTCACTGCGGCGTTGGCGGTGTGTACAGACGCTCCCCTGCATGTTCTGCATGTTCTGCATGTTCTGCATGTGCTTCCCGCACTGCGGTGCCGAATAGTCGGTTTGACTTTCACCTTGGGGGCCTTACCTGACCCGTCATTATGAAATCCGCTTGACAACCACACTTCAACCACAGGTGCTTTTTCATTGCAACAAAATGACTTTCTTTTTTCTTTTGTTTTTGTTCGCGTGATTCCAATGTGCAAGCAGCCCCAGGTAGCCATCCAGAATATAAAAATAAAGGATGAATTCCAAATGAAGGTTAACGTTCACCAAGCTTTTGATCAGTGGCTCACACGGGTCATACCATGATCAGATGAAGACTCACAGCGGGGGTGGGGGGGTTCTGAGCTGGGCTGCATGGCAGACATCAAGTACCTTTCTATTTTGACCGAGACCGTGCAGCGATTGGGTTGGAATTCGGGGCTGCCAGCTGACTCTGTGGAATGACCCTGTAAATAGTCTCTTTGATAAAGTGGTAATCCTTTTGGACCGTAAAATCAAACATCAGTATACAGATGCTTAATTGCTGCCTGACATGTAAATTAAACCAGCGGGTTACGGCAATGTCGGCAAAATTAGACCGCCATGCAACGATGATGTAATAGTGTAATAGTCTCTTTAAGGCATTTAGTTCTCACAGCGTAGCAGTTTAATCGCCACTGGATTGTGCGTTCGATGCCACGTTGACTACGAGAAGTGATCGAGAACAAACTAAACCAAAGCATCGGGTCAGAATATATTTTTCCAACTTGTTAATTTTGTAAACAAACGCCCTCTTACGCATCCAGGAGACATCATGAGCATCCCATGTAAACAAAGGCCCACTCGTAAAAATATTGCTCCGTAGCACTACAAGGGGGTCACAAAATGCCACGTGGTACCTTTTAAATTCTTAGTGGTGTCATGTAGGGCGGGTTGGGTATCGTGGGCGTGTGAAATTGAACACTAACTAATGCGTTTGCAGTAATCTGAAAGCTACTACCAGCTGCAGATTTGTGTAGTAGAGTAGTATCGGCATCACTGTAACAACACTTTTATTTTGTTGGATTTAATGTTATTGTCAAAAGTATTAAGAAACGTACAGCTTGGAGCAATAGGTTGGAAATGACCGAAAATAACTATCAACGCCTTGGTCGGATAATACGGTTAAATAACATATTTGTATCATTCACTGAGTTACAGCCACTGTGAAACTTTTACCTTTTTCAAATGTCAGCTCTCTTAATGATCGGGTTTAAAGCTGAAAATAAGGCATTTCAAATAATCTGTCCTAGAATCAGCTCATGTTTTACAACGCAATGGCCAACGACGACAAATCTCTTCTCACGGAAAAGAGTGCACGTTTAACTTTAATAAAACCAGTGATCCGTGCCCTGACTGATGGCACAGTGGAGTTAATCAATATGTTGATTAGATGCAGGAAAGTAATTAGATATCAATCCACTGATCATTAAACAGTCTGATTAATAATGTTTTAGTTAATGAGATTGAGGAAATGAATGTGACTGTCTTGTAATTAGAGATCTATACTCACTGTATATTACAAATGCATTTAAATAAACATTAGAGGTTTTATTACCAAACACCTCTGATGACCTATCTTCATCTCTCGATCTGGAGTGAACGAGGAAATCGATGCGACGCCACGGCAACAACTATTGAGGAGGGCTGGAAATCAAGTCAAAGCCGGATTTTACAATTCCCAAAACTACGTCCGGTAAATTTTATTCTTTCGTTGATGTTTTTTTTCTTTCCACTCTTGTTTTTTTGGACATTCCTGTTGGATTACGTGGCCGAATTAAGGAGGATTTTTCTAAATTGGAGAAATGTTGTGGACATTCAAGTTGACGTGATTTGGGTCGTTGTTTTTTAAAAATATATTGTTGAAGCATACATTTTCTTTATTGTGCCTTCCTTTGTTTTTGTCAGGAGGGCTTTAATTAAAAAGGCACCCACATTGTTTGCATTTCTTCTTTTAGCCAGTTCTGGTATCACAGCAGCTCTCAAATTCTTACTGTAACTAGGATTAAAAACTTAAGATGATTGTTTTAATATAAAACCCTCATATCTGAATCACTGACTGCGCTACTGTCTTTCTGCAACCTCCATCTGTACACTAGTTTAGAGATTAAAAAGTCTTGAATTGTTGAAGTCCTGGACTTAAATGGTATAATTCTAGAATAATATAAAAGTGGATAGCTTTAAATCACTGCGTATGACAAGAAGTTGAATGAAGTGGATTTGTTTCTCGGCTTTATTGCACATTTTGCATTCATTTTGCCAAATTGTAAGTGTTCAAATGTTTAATTGCAATCAACCAAAAAGGTGATCAGAGTTTTTGACAAACATTAATTATCAAGTCACTGTTACTGAAATATTCATGAGTGTTAAATTGCTGCACTGGACTGCACTCCAGTTTAACATTTTAATGCACTAACACATTATGTATCCTGCATTCGTAAAAAACAGGCCGTTAATCAAACAATATAAAACTCTCCCTCGTATACACAACATGCACTTTTTGTAAGGCTGAACTTTTTAAAACCGCTTGACCTTTGCGCATGCACTCTGGATGCATTCGCAATTTCCCTTCGTCATTATTAAAACCTTTTGCAGCTCATTACTCAGAGTCGTTGAAGCTTCACTTCTTCACCATTAACCAATAATTCGTCAAGGCTTCACACATCTTGCCATTCCAAAGCTCTACCTTGAAAGGTTAATGCAAAAAATAAGTTAATTGTTTAATTTATTACGGAGCCATTAGGTTGTCAATGAGTATATTTGAATCTTTTTTTTTTCAAATCCACATTTGTGTTCTACAAGTCAACCATATTGCTTGCTGTGCTCCTGGATGTGACCAAATGGTCCACAGAAGGCTGAGCCAGCCTTTGTGCCCTTGGTTTGAACCCATTATCCTTTCACTCTGGCAGGTACAGAGTATCAGATGCTGCCATCTCACAGTCTTTAAGCCCTGCCGGGGAACATCCCAAAATTATATTTCCCATTTGATTAATTTATTCAGTCACAGTTACCGTCCTGGCAGTAATCTGACACTGGCCGGGTGAGTATTTTACATAGCATTGGTCTCTTCTGCTTTTTCATTTAAATAGTTTCTATTTAAATGATGTTATTATTATGGAAACCTGCAGCCTATAGCTATAATCTGTATTTGCAATGTGTGCATTACTATTCATGCATTTATTTGACCGCATCACATCAAAGTTCTGGGAATTGGTTTGAACGCGTATATCGTGCATCTCCCCAAGGCTTTAATGAAGCCATAAGAAGACCATTATCAGATCCATTATCAGAGATGGAGCACAATTGCACGACGACACCGTCCGTTTCAGTCGGAGCGGAGATGTTGTTGCTTTTACTTTGAGCATCCCACTGCATCTGGTCGAGAAACTCCAGCATGTGCATTTTTCGGGGATTAAGGCGGCCGATTCCATCCATCTATATATCTCATGCGGTCCCCCTGGAAAAAAACCTGAGCCGAATCCAGGACGGTTTCACCGAGACAAGCAGTCACAGCAGTATGTTAAGCCATAGGTGCTTTACCGGGACAACTGGGAATATGATGCAGCAGATTCTATTTTCAGCCTTGTCACAAGAGCTCCGAGTGCTGGGAGGGGTGAGGAAAACACAGAGCTGGCTCCAAGGTGGAACAGCTTGGTTACACACTTGGCCGGCATCCAATGACTCGGTTTAACTAATCAGCGCGCCGGTTAATGAGGACAGATGACATTGTGGTCCCTTAACACAACATTAAGATTCAAATCCTTTTTACCCGACTGTAATGGGAGAGCTATAACAGACAGCTATGGGAGGTTGTGTCAGCGAAGCCGAGGAAGTGAGTAACCGCAAGAACGGGAGCGCTCTGGGAGGAGGAGAGGATCGGTCAAGGGGTGACGGAGCGGTCTAAGAATAGGAGACGACAGGACAAGGTGATAAAGGAATGGACAGTGGAAGGAGAGGGCAGGACTGAGAGGACAGGACGGGGTGGTAGAGAACAGGACTGAGTCATCATTATGGTAATGGAGAGTGGTTGTTGAGCGGCAGAGCATCCGAGCGGCGCTGACTCACTCGGATGCACTTTCAGTAAAACATGGAATGTCATGGTGCACCCCAGGGAGAGGTTTATCAGTCCAAGGTTAGACAAATTGCACACGGTACTTTTCTGAGGTTCAGCTTTGGGCCCGTCCCCCCTTGTTAGACTCCAGAAAGCGATCCAGGTCTACTGCCGTGTGCTAATTTTTCAGGGAAGGACACGCCGTGAGTGCTAAGACCCAATCAAGTAGTGAACACGGGCGCGTCTGTGTCATCGTTTCCAAACTTCTCCGTTTACACCCGTCCACACGAGGACGTTGACCCCGGAGATTTCCAAACTCCTCCGTTTTCGGCTTAGAGAGGGGCAAAAGATATGCGTTTTAAAATGTAAGCGTGGTAGTGTGGACACGGCCTTAGGCCTAGTCCACACATGTACACGGGTAGTTATTTTGTATAGCTCATTCATTGCGTTTTGGCCTTTTTGTTTACTGGAAATGGAACTTTCCAGAACTTACATAGAAACAGGCTAAATTACATGTGAACCAGGGTCACTCAGCGTCAAGTGAATCAGGAAAAAAAAGAACAAGCATGGAACATACCAGGACGCATAGCAGACGAACCAACACAGAGGCAGGGGAACACAGGGTACACTGGGGAGGTGTGGGTGATTAGACACAGGAGGATTTAATCAGGGGCGGGGCAGACAATCACAAGTGAAGCCAAGAGGCAGGGGACTTCTAAATTAAACAGGAAACAATCTAAATTAAAAAAAAAATCGTACTTTTTGGAAATAACGGTAAGCTTCGATTTCAAAAGCCTTAATTTCAATGCATAATCGGTGTGCAGTAGGATGAGGAGAGGATATTTCCCAATATTTTTACAAGCTCAGTTGAAACATCACCGCTCTCCTAATGAGCTGCTAATGAATGTGAAACATAATGTGGAGTGCCAGCTGTCGCGCCCCTTTAACCCAATAACTCAAAATTGTAGCTCATACTGTAAATTACTGCGTCACATAAACTGATGATAAGTATCAATACAATGCCGTATGGACTTTTATGCCCTCTATAACTCTGTCACTCTGCATACCTGATTCCACATCTGGATTCTCTTTCAATTGGGTGTCGACAGTGTGATGTTATCAAAGGAGAATAACGCAAAGGAGAACATTTTTCAATGCAATGCTGTGTCCACAAGCCATTGAGTAAGACCACTCGCAACATTAGTCACATATTCTGGAACGCATGACCTATTCAAAGGTAATCACATGTTAATCACATGTCAGGAATATCTTCGGGGGGAAGTAATTGCCCCAAGAAATCCCCGGAGGATGTGTGTGCCCACATCAGCACCGCCCCATGCATTAGACACCATTGCTATATTCATTGAAAGAAATGAGAGAAGAAATGCTGCATTTTTGTCCCTCTGCATGCCGCATTATCATAACATCACATTAAAGCAGTCCTTTTATTGCTTGCAGGTTCTTCCATGTTGGTGTGGGCCACTAATGTATTTTAAAGTAACTTGACTGTGGACTTGTGCTCTTTTGCACCTGTCTTTAAACATTTCTGCAACTAATTAGGTCTGTCAAAAGTGGCGATTTTAATAACAAAAAAAATACAAACATAGCAAACTATTCAAGGTTTATTCAAATATTGATTTTTGCGGATTGTGTCCATTACACTGTGAGGCGCTTTGATCTGAACAGATTTTTACCAATATACTTTTTTACAGTAACTACACACAATACCATGGCACAACTTAACAGAACGATGCGGTGCATTTAGTGGTCACCGGTCGGGATCTGGGCTGCACGGTGGTTCAGTGGCTGGCAGCAAGGGTGCGATCCCCGATCCCGGGTGCGGTTCTTCTGCGTGGAGCTCTCCACGCGGCAGCGTGGGTTCCCTCCGGGTTCTCCGGCTTCCTCCCACAGTCCAAAGGCATGCAGTTTGGGTTAATTGGAGACTCTAAAATTGGCCGTAGGCGTGAATTTGATATACGTGTCCTGAGATAGACTGCCGACCTCTCCAGGGTGAACCGCGCCTTCGCCCAATGTCAGCTGGGATCGGCTCCAGCACCCCTAAATAGGATAAGCGGTTTGGATGATGCAATAGTTGGGATCAGAGATGACAAAAACCTGATACTTTGAACCACAGAGGGCAGTGAACACACTGCTTCTCAGCCTGGTGTCAAATTACGTGTGGATTATTCCCTCCCGTCTGAAAGCCACCCATTTGATCCCCATAGTGCAGATGGATAAAACAAGCACGTGGGAATACTTGTAGGTCCAGCGTGGCCATGTTGATGGTCATTACAGCTGTCTGGTGGCTGGTGGCTGTCGACCTTTTTTTTTCCGAAATAACTTCGATTAAACCCTTTCTGTGTGAGCCATTTCAGGACATTTAGAGGGATTTAACTCTGCTGGTGCGGTCATTTCTCTCTTCGCCGAGAGCGTTAAGCCGTTGCGAGGCGAGCAGCTGCTTGAACGGTGGCCGCTTACATGTACGTGTTGCAGGAATTTAATGGGGGTCACGTCCTCACCTTATTGTTTCTGACCTGGGGGCTTATCTAGATTCTATAGTTAACGCAGGATCGCCATGGGGATGTCATCTTGATGCTAGCACCAGCGGGATGGCTGCCTCTTTGGGTTTCATTCAGTCCCGTATCACTTTACAGACGTAAAGAGCGCATTCGTCTTTAGACTCGACCCTCCCATTATCCTGGGAGAGATGCGGCCGCCCGGTTAGCCGTTTAAGCAGAAGCCGTTAATACCACACAAAAAAAATAATATTCATCTGCCTGTGAGCGTCTCCGGCCAAGCCACTGCAAACCTCCGATAAAACCTTTAATGGCATTTGCGTTGGTGTGCCTGCAATCGCTGTGGAGCATGCGTTCGCATTAAGGATAATTTCATGTGTTTGCTTTGGCTGATAACCCTCGCGCTGTCTGAATAGTTGATGCCTTTCAGACAAAAAAAAAAAACCTCTCTCATCGCTTTTCTCTCCCACCGTCAGGCCGCCACGCCCCTCTTATCTCACCTCTGATTACGATAAACACTTCAAGGCAATAAGTGACACGACATAATAACAAGGTGGAGAAGAGTGAGATTAAAGGTCAGGAGGCAAATGTGGATGGAAACAAGGACGACGGGAAGAACAGAAATACCATGCTTTTGAGAAGAAAACACGGCCATCGGTTCAATGATATGATGATGATGATGATAATAATAATATAAATTGTGCTCCGGTTCATTTTCCGCGTTAAATACAAAATAATATATCTTATTTACAATATCTATGGTGTACATTACACATCATGCTTACCTGTCATTGTTATCTTGCTCTGAATGTGTCTGACAGATGGAGATTCTAGCTCTCTGTGTACTCGCTGCACAGCCAGTCGAAGACTCACATTTGATGTAGGCACAGTTTCTATCCGGGGGATTGCTCGCATTGGCGAATTTGCTCCTGCGGCTCGATGTTGACGATATTCCAAGCATTGCACACAAAGAGTTAGTCAGTAAGAGAAACAGATCAGATATAAAAAAAAAACTAAATTCCCTCATGACAGGTTGGTGTCAGAGTAAAAACCCACTGCTGGTGTTTCGTCTCGCAGCAGCCGGAGGGCTTGATCAGGACCCCGGTAAGCCGACGTCAGGAGGGGGAGACCACGACAACAACACAAGCCTTTATTTACCAATATTGTTCTTAACTTTGCTGTTATCGTCTAATGAGAGATGACAAAAATAAACATCACGGGATTCATTTGATATTGAAATGAAAACTGCAACAACAAAAAAAATCAAACATTTATAACAGCAATTTCCCACACAAACAAATCCATAATCATACCGATGCATATATGCCAACATGTAGGCCTGAAATAAAAGAACTGTCTATCGATCCCCTCCACTGTATTTCAGCAGCCGAGACAGCGCACACACACACACACACACACCTACACACACACATACACAGAGACTCTAAACACGAGCAACCAGCACTACAATTAATCTGTGAATAACTCATCTAACTAAGGGATGATTTCCATTACGCCGGTTATTATTGCAAAATGAGCCCCAACAGTGTGAGTGAGACCACAAAGCAAAGCATCGAGAATGCAAACAAAAGAAAATCAAAAAAACGATGCGTCGTAATACTGATTTGGACGTTGATTACCATGGCAACGGTTAAAGCTCCGAAGCATTTGGGTCAGCCATAACACAATTCACAGTTCATGGCTTTTTTTGTAGAAAATAACAGCGATAACACAATTAAAGCACTCGTATGCCTAATATGCCAATTGTATACTGTATTTACACTCCTTCCTCTTGAAGTCATGTGATCTGTCACTGAGGCCCAATCATTACTCCAATGAGTGTTCCCATTCTCCCTGGGATGTCTGCCAGCAAGCTGGCATCTCGCTAGAATATGTGTGCTTTTTCTTCCACTTCTTCAAAATAAAAGCCTCTGTATAATTCTGTTGAAATTAGTTTAACGCTGCATTTGGGAAACGTGCAATGGTTGTTTTGCGGATTGCAACGCCACAGTTTTCCCATCACACATCACTTGGTGGTGGTGCGTACCAATCGACTGCAGGATCAATGCGTTGACATGCACTTAAGTAAGTGGGTTAAGGTGAGCTTTCTCCAGTAAGACGGTTCCTTAAATGTAATCTGGACGGGAGATTAAAGAAACCAGATTCCCCCGGTCTTGATCTCTCCAGGACAAAGCCAGTGTTATTGGCGAGCTGTCCGTGGAATCGGGTTTCTAATTGGCTCATCACATGTGAGGGTTCGCGAGGGGAAGACTTCAGACAGGGAAGTAAAAGGGCTCAAAGGAGAGATTATAACGCATATCGTATTTAAAATATTACCACCCAGAGCAAAAAACTGAAACTCACACACGGTATCCACTGGAAGCCGAGTTGAGTCGTTTACGACCGCTGAATATGTGACTATTTATGAAGTAACTCCAACCCACACACACACACACACACACACACACACAAAAGGCTGGAAGCAGCATCCCGTATTACTAATACATTTACAGTAAGTAAGAAATGCTGCCAAATTATGATCTGGGTTATGGGAAACATGTGTGACCTGCCCTGTGTATAGATGGATTTACAGTCACTACAGTGCATGCAAACACATTCTCCGTTTACCTGCCTCACCTGAGTCAATTTTGGTGAGTAACCTGGATTTTTGAGTGCACGCTTAATAGATTCATCAATATTTCGCACTTGTGTGGTTTTCAGTCACATTAATTGGATCGTAATTATATAAAGTCAACCTCACAAACTCAAAGATCAAAGATCGGGTCCTCAAATTAAGCATGAAAATAAAGAGAAAAGTGTCCGTCACCTTCAACAAAGGCAGGCGTGGCGAGAGGTGATCAATACTGCGCTTAGGTCACGCTCTCTCTCTCTCTCTCTTTCTCTCTCTCTCTCTGTGACAAATGAGTCCGGCTCTGTGAAACAGACGGTG